>NW_028160289.1:30000-36852 GCF_964263955.1 Coregonus lavaretus | reverse complement strand
TGGAGGTCTGAGTGGGGACTTAGTCTGTGAGCGGAGAAAAAAAAAGAACCAGGGCAGGCAGCCCAAGGGCGGTGGGCACCCCGAGTCCGAGCAGGGTTGGTCGGACTAGCAGGCTAAGGGCGTCACTCAGGCAGCGGAGGTCTGAGTGGGGACTTAGTCTGTGAACGGGGAAAAAATAGAAATAAAATTGGGTTACCAGGTACGATGAGCTTGTTTTGGGTTACCAGGTACGCGTGGTTCCTGAAGGCCGGGCTTAAGACTACTTTGTGTCCGCGGGAGGGGTGCTTAAGAGTGGGTGCCCCGGTTCGCCTGGTGGTCGTGGTTCTGGAGCCCAGGCCACCCAGGGAGTGAGCTGCAGTCTCAGGCCGAGTGAGAGATGGTTTGAGCGGGCATGGAGTGTGGGCCTGGAGGCATGGAGGTCGGAGAGGCATGGAGGTCGAGGGAGTGAGCTGCAGTCTCAGTCCGAGTGAGAGATGGTTTGAGCGGACACGGAGTGTGGGCCTGGAGGCATGGAGGTCGGGGGACGCCCATGCAGTGAGCTGCAGTCTCAGTCCGAGTGAGAGATGGTTTGAGCGGACACAGAGTGTGGGCCTGGAGGCATGGAGGTCGGGGACGCCCATGCAGTGAGCTGCAGTCTCAGTCCGAGTGAGAGATGGTTTGAGCGGACACGGAGTGTGGGCCTGGAGGCATGGAGGTCGGGGAGGCCCATGCAGTGAGCTGCAGTCTCAGTCCGAGTGAGAGATGGTTTGAGCGGACACGGAGTGTGGGCCTGGAGGCATGGAGGTCGGGGAGGCCCATGCAGTGAGCTGCAGTCTCAGTCCGAGTGAGAGATGGTTTGAGCGGACACAGAGTGTGGGCCTGGAGGCATGGAGGTCGGGGACGCCCATGCAGTGAGCTGCAGTCTCAGTCCGAGTGAGAGATGGTTTGAGCGGACACGGAGTGTGGGCCTGGAGGCATGGAGGTCGGGGACGCCCATGCAGTGAGCTGCAGTCTCAGTCCGAGTGAGAGATGGTTTGAGCGGACACGGAGTGTGGGCCTGGAGGCATGGAGGTCGGGGAGGCCCATGCAGTGAGCTGCAGTCTCAGTCCGAGTGAGAGATGGTTTGAGCGGACACAGAGTGTGGGCCTGGAGGCATGGAGGTCGGGGACGCCCATGCAGTGAGCTGCAGTCTCAGTCCGAGTGAGAGATGGTTTGAGCGGACACGGAGTGTGGGCCTGGAGGCATGGAGGTCGGGGACGCCCATGCAGTGAGCTGCAGTCTCAGTCCGAGTGAGAGATGGTTTGAGCGGACACGGAGTGTGGGCCTGGAGGCATGGAGGTCGGGGACGCCCATGCAGTGAGCTGCAGTCTCAGTCCGAGTGAGAGATGGTTTGAGCGGGCAGGGAGTGTGGGCTTGGTGGTCGTGGTTCTGGAGCCCAGGCCATCCAGGGAGTGAGCTGCAGTCTGAGGCCGAGTGAGAGAGGGTTTGAGTGGGCAGGGAGTGTGGGCTTGGTGGTCGTGGTTCTGGAGCCCAGGCCATCCAGGGAGTGAGCTGCAGTCTGAGGCCGAGTGAGAGAGGGTTTGAGTGGGCAGGGAGTGTGGGCTTGGTGGTCGTGGTTCTGGAGCCCAGGCCATCCAGGGAGTGAGCTGCAGTCTCAGGCCGAGTGAGAGAGGGTTTCACTGGGCATGGAGTGTAGAGATGGAGGCAATGAGCTCCAGAGGTCACAAAGGTCAATGTGGGCCTGCATGGCTGTCAGCAGGGCCACAGAGAGAAGGCCCAAGTGAATAGGTGTGTCTGTGTGAGTGAGTGAACCTGTCTCATAGGGGGGCAGAGCAGGCATCCCCTTTGGGGGCTGTCTGCTCTGTCCCCCTTTTTTTTTGGCCTCCTATACCTCTGGAGGTCAAGGGAGTAAGCTGTACTCTCAAGCCCATGTGAGAGAGGCTTTTAATGGAAGAGAGAGTTTAAAAAGAGGCATGGAGCTCCAGAGGTCACAAAGGTCAATGTGGGCCTGCATGGATGTCAGCAGGGCATGAGGGAGAAGGCCCAAGTGAATAGGTGTGTCTGTGTGAGTGAGTGAACCTGTCTCATAGGGGGGCAGAGCAGGCATCCCCTTTGGGGGCTGTCTGCTCTGTCCCCCTTTTTTTTTGGCCTCCTATACCTCTGGAGGTCAAGGGAGTAAGCTGTACTCTCAAGCCCATGGGAGAGAGGGTTTTAATAGGGAGAGAGTGATTAAAAAGAGGCATGGTGCTCCAGGGGAGTGAGCTGTACTCTCATGCCCATGGGAGATGCCCTTTACTAGGCAGGGAGTTTAGAACAAGGTGCATGGAGCTCCAGAGGTCACAAAGGTCAATGTGGGCCTGCATGGATGTCAGCAGGGCATGAGGGAGAAGGCCCAAGTGAATAGGTTTGTCTGTGTGTGTCTGTGTGAGTGAGTGAGTGAGTGTGTGTGTGAACCTTTCCCACAGGAGGGCAGCACTGTGCAGGCAGCTCCAATGGAGGCTGGCTGCTCTGTGCCCATGTATTATTTGTTCTCTCTCTCTCTCTCTCTCCCCTTTCTTCTGGCCTGCTGGGTCACTTTTGTGTGTGGAGGGCTGGACTCTGTCTCACCCATCCCAGCCATGGGCACCCAGAATGCCCATGTGTGAGTCAGGAGCCCTCCCCTGGTTCTCCTAGTGAAAATGACCTGTGGCGCCCCCCTGTGGATGGATCTTGGTGGGGGTGCTTGGACCCCTTCTTGGGGTCTCCTCCAAGCCAGCCATGCCGACCATGGGCACCCAAAACCCCCATGTGTGAGTGAACAGCCTCCCCAGTGTACCCATAGTGAAATCAGGCTTAAAGTGACCTGTGGCGCCCCCCTGTGGATGGATCTTGGTGGGGGTGCTTGGACCCCTTCTTGGGGTCTCCTCCAAGCCAGCCATGCCGACCATGGGCACCCAAAACCCCCATGTGTGAGTGAACAGCCTCCCCAGTGTACCCATAGTGAAATCAGGCTTAAAGTGACCTGTGGCGCCCCCCTGTGGATGGATCTTGGTGGGGGTGCTTGGACCCCTTCTTGGGGTCTCCTCCAAGCCAGCCATGCCGACCATGGGCACCCAAAACCCCCATGTGTGAGTGAACAGCCTCCCCAGTGTACCCATAGTGAAATCAGGCTTAAAGTGACCTGTGGCGCCCCCCTGTGGATGGATCTTGGTGGGGGTGCTTGGACCCCTTCTTGGGGTCTCCTCCAAGCCAGCCATGCCGACCATGGGCACCCAAAACCCCCATGTGTGAGTGAACAGCCTCCCCAGTGTACCCATAGTGAAATCAGGCTTAAAGTGACCTGTGGCGCCCCCCTGTGGATGGATCTTGGTGGGGGTGCTTGGACCCCTTCTTGGGGTCTCCTCCAAGCCAGCCATGCCGACCATGGGCACCCAAAACCCCCATGTGTGAGTGAACAGCCTCCCCAGTGTACCCATAGTGAAATCCGGCCTAAAGTGACCTGTGGCGCCCCCCTGTGGATGGATTCGGCTGTGGGTGCTTGGACCCCTTCTTGGGGTCTCCCCCAAGCTGGCCATGCCGACCATGGGCACCCAAAACCCCCATGTGTGAGTGAACAGCCTCCCCTGGGTCCCCATAGTGAAATCCGGCCTAAAGTGACCTGTGGCGCCCCCCTGTGGATGGATTCGGCTGTGGGTGCTTGGACCCCTTCTTGGGGTCTCCCCCAAGCTGGCCATGCCGACCATGGGCACCCAAAACCCCCATGTGTGAGTGAACAGCCTCCCCTGGGTCCCCATAGTGAAATCCGGCCTAAAGTGACCTGTGGCGCCCCCCTGTGGATGGATCTGGATGGGGGTGCTTGGACCCCTTCTTGGGGTCTCCTCCAAGCCAGCCATGCCGACCATGGGCACCCAAAACCCCCATGTGTGAGTGAACAGCCTCCCCTGGGTCCCCATAGTGAAATCAGGCTTAAAATGACATGTGGCGCCCCCCTGTGGATGGATCCGGCTGTGGGGTCTTGTACCCCCTCTTGGGGTCACCCCCAAGCCGGCCATGGGCACCCAAAACCCCCATGTGTGAGTGAACAGCCTCCCCTGTGTCCCCATAGTGAAATCAGGCCTAAAGTGACATGTGGCGCCCCCCTGTGGATGGATCCGGGTGGGGGTGCTTGGACCCCCTCTTGGGGTCTCCCCCAAGCCATGGGCAGCCAAATCCCCCATTTGTGAGTTAAGATCATCCCCTGGTTCCCCTAGTGAAATCAGGCCTAAAATGACCTCTGTGGCGCCCCCCTGTGGATGGATCCGGCTGTGGGTCTTGGACCCCCTCTTGGGGTCACCCCCAAGCCAGCCATGGGCACCCAAAACCCCCATTTGTGAGTTAAGATCATCCCCTGGTTCCCCTAGTGAAATCAGGCTTAAAATGACATGTGGCGCCCCCCTGTGGATGGATCCGGGTGTGGGGTCTTGGACCCCCTCTTGGGGTCACCCCCAAGCCGGCCAAGGGCACCCAAAACCCCCATGTGTGAGGTAAGAGCCTCCCCTGGTTCTCCTAGTGTCCGCCGGCGGTTTACCATATGGGGGTGTCTGACCACCACCCCAATCCGAGAAAAGTGCATCAAAATCGGCCTCCGTGAGCCAGGAGTCGGTCCCTGGTTCTCATAGTGTCAACCGGATGATTTCCATATGGGGGTGTCTGACCACCAACCCAATCCGAGAAAAGTGCATCAAAATCGGCCTTCCGGGAGCCAGGAGTCGGTCCCTGGTTCTCATAGTGTCAACCGGATGGTTTCCATATGGGGGTGTCTGACCACCAACCCAATCCGAGAAAAGTGCATCAAAATCGGCCTTCCGGGAGCCAGGAGTCGGTCCCTGGTTCTCATAGTGTCAACCGGATGATTTCCATATGGGGGTGTCTGACCACCAACCCAATCCGAGAAAAGTGCATCAAAATCGGCCTCCGTGAGCCAGGAGTCGGTCCCTGGTTCTCATAGTGTCAACCGGATGATTTCCATATGGGGGTGTCTGACCACCAACCCAATCCGAGAAAAGTGCATCAAAATCGGCCTTCCGGGAGCCAGGAGTCGGTCCCTGGTTCTCCTAATGTCAACCGGATGATTTCCATATGGGGGTGTCTGACCACCAACCCAATCCGAGAAAAGTGCATCAAAATCGGCCTTCCGGGAGCCAGGAGTCGGTCCCTGGTTCTCATAGTGTCAACCGGATGATTTCCATATGGGGGTGTCTGACCACCAACCCAATCCGAGAAAAGTGCATCAAAATCGGCCTCCGTGAGCCAGGAGTCGGTCCCTGGTTCTCATAGTGTCAACCGGATGATTTCCATATGGGGGTGTCTGACCACCAACCCAATCCGAGAAAAGTGCATCAAAATCGGCCTTCCGGGAGCCAGGAGTCGGTCCCTGGTTCTCATAGTGTCAACCGGATGGTTTCCATATGGGGGTGTCTGACCACCAACCCAATCCGAGAAAAGTGCATCAAAATCGGCCTTCCGGGAGCCAGGAGTCGGTCCCTGGTTCTCCTAATGTCAACCGGATGATTTCCATATGGGGGTGTCTGACCACCAACCCAATCCGAGAAAAGTGCATCAAAATCGGCCTTCCGGGAGCCAGGAGTCGGTCCCTGGTTCTCCTAATGTCAACCGGATGATTTCCATATGGGGGTGTCTGACCACCAACCCAATCCGAGAAAAGTGCATCAAAATCGGCCTTCCGGAGCCAGGAGTCGGTCCCTGGTTCTCATAGTGTCAACCGGATGGTTTCCATATGGGGGTGTCTGACCACCAACCCAATCCGAGAAAAGTGCATCAAAATCGGCCTTCCGGGAGCCAGGAGTCGGTCCCTGGTTCTCCTAATGTCAACCGGATGATTTCCATATGGGGGTGTCTGACCACCAACCCAATCCGAGAAAAGTGCATCAAAATCGGCCTTCCGGGAGCCAGGAGTCGGTCCCTGGTTCTCCTAATGTCAACCGGATGATTTCCATATGGGGTGTCTGACCACCAACCCAATCCGAGAAAAGTGCATCAAAATCGGCCTTCCGGGAGCCAGGAGTCGGTCCCTGGTTCTCATAGTGTCAACCGGATGGTTTCCATATGGGGGTGTCTGACCACCAACCCAATCCGAGAAAAGTGCATCAAAATCGGCCTTCCGGGAGCCAGGAGTCGGTCCCTGGTTCTCCTAATGTCAACCGGATGATTTCCATATGGGGGTGTCTGACCACCAACCCAATCCGAGAAAAGTGCATCAAAATCGGCCTTCCGGGAGCCAGGAGTCGGTCCCTGTTCTCATAGTGTCAACCGGATGGTTTCCATATGGGGGTGTCTGACCACCAACCCAATCCGAGAAAAGTGCATCAAAATCGGCCTTCCGTGAGGCAGGAGTCGGCCCCTGGTTCTCCTGTTGTCAACCGGATGATTTCCATATGGGGGTGTCTGACCACCACCCCAATCCGAAAAAAGTGCATCAAATCGGCCTTCCGTGAGCCAGGAGTCGGTCCCTGGTTCTCCTGGTGTCCGCCGGCGGACAACCATGTTGGGGTGTCTGACCACCAACCCAATCCGAGAAAAGTGCATCAAAATCGGCCTTCCGTGAGGCAGGAGTCGGCCCCTGGTTCTCCTGTTGTCAACCGGATGATTTCCATATGGGGGTGTCTGACCACCACCCCAATCCGAAAAAAGTGCATCAAATCGGCCTTCCGTGAGCCAGGAGTCGGTCCCTGGTTCTCCTGGTGTCCGCCGGCGGACAACCATGTTGGGGTGTCTGACCACCAACCCAATCCGAGAAAAGTGCATCAAAATCGGCCTTCCGTGAGGCAGGAGTCGGTCCCTGGTTCTCCTGTTGTCAACCGGATGATTTCCATATGGGGGTGTCTGACCACCACC
>NW_028160289.1:10000-20000 GCF_964263955.1 Coregonus lavaretus | reverse complement strand
GGTTTGAGCGGACACAGAGTGTGGGCCTGGAGGCATGGAGGTCGGGGACGCCCATGCAGTGAGCTGCAGTCTCAGTCCGAGTGAGAGATGGTTTGAGCGGACACGGAGTGTGGGCCTGGAGGCATGGAGGTCGGGGACGCCCATGCAGTGAGCTGCAGTCTCAGTCCGAGTGAGAGATGGTTTGAGCGGACACGGAGTGTGGGCCTGGAGGCATGGAGGTCGGGGACGCCCATGCAGTGAGCTGCAGTCTCAGTCCGAGTGAGAGATGGTTTGAGCGGACACGGAGTGTGGGCCTGGAGGCATGGAGGTCGGGGACGCCCATGCAGTGAGCTGCAGTCTCAGTCCGAGTGAGAGATGGTTTGAGCGGACACGGAGTGTGGGCCTGGAGGCATGGAGGTCGGGGACGCCCATGCAGTGAGCTGCAGTCTCAGTCCGAGTGAGAGATGGTTTGAGCGGACACGGAGTGTGGGCCTGGAGGCATGGAGGTCGGGGACGCCCATGCAGTGAGCTGCAGTCTCAGTCCGAGTGAGAGATGGTTTGAGCGGGCAGGGAGTGTGGGCTTGGTGGTCGTGGTTCTGGAGCCCAGGCCATCCAGGGAGTGAGCTGCAGTCTGAGGCCGAGTGAGAGAGGGTTTGAGTGGGCAGGGAGTGTGGGCTTGGTGGTCGTGGTTCTGGAGCCCAGGCCATCCAGGGAGTGAGCTGCAGTCTGAGGCCGAGTGAGAGAGGGTTTGAGTGGGCAGGGAGTGTGGGCTTGGTGGTCGTGGTTCTGGAGCCCAGGCCATCCAGGGAGTGAGCTGCAGTCTCAGGCCGAGTGAGAGAGGGTTTCACTGGGCAGGGAGTGTGGGCTTGGTGGTCGTGGTTCTGGAGCCCAGGCCATCCAGGGAGTGAGCTGCAGTCTCAGGCCGAGTGAGAGAGGGTTTCACTGGGCATGGAGTGTAGAGATGGAGGCAATGAGCTCCAGAGGTCACAAAGGTCAATGTGGGCCTGCATGGCTGTCAGCAGGGCCACAGAGAGAAGGCCCAAGTGAATAGGTGTGTCTGTGTGAGTGAGTGAACCTGTCTCATAGGGGGGCAGAGCAGGCATCCCCTTTGGGGGCTGTCTGCTCTGTCCCCCTTTTTTTTTGGCCTCCTATACCTCTGGAGGTCAAGGGAGTAAGCTGTACTCTCAAGCCCATGTGAGAGAGGCTTTTAATGGGAAGAGAGAGTTTAAAAAGAGGCATGGAGCTCCAGAGGTCACAAAGGTCAATGTGGGCCTGCATGGATGTCAGCAGGGCATGAGGGAGAAGGCCCAAGTGAATAGGTGTGTCTGTGTGAGTGAGTGAACCTGTCTCATAGGGGGGCAGAGCAGGCATCCCCTTTGGGGGCTGTCTGCTCTGTCCCCCTTTTTTTTTGGCCTCCTATACCTCTGGAGGTCAAGGGAGTAAGCTGTACTCTCAAGCCCATGGGAGAGAGGGTTTTAATAGGGAGAGAGTGATTAAAAAGAGGCATGGTGCTCCAGGGGAGTGAGCTGTACTCTCATGCCCATGGGAGATGCCCTTTACTAGGCAGGGAGTTTAGAACAAGGTGCATGGAGCTCCAGAGGTCACAAAGGTCAATGTGGGCCTGCATGGATGTCAGCAGGGCATGAGGGAGAAGGCCCAAGTGAATAGGTTTGTCTGTGTGTGTCTGTGTGAGTGAGTGAGTGAGTGTGTGTGTGAACCTTTCCCACAGGAGGGCAGCACTGTGCAGGCAGCTCCAATGGAGGCTGGCTGCTCTGTGCCCATGTATTATTTGTTCTCTCTCTCTCTCTCTCCCCTTTCTTCTGGCCTGCTGGATCACTTTTGTGTGTGGAGGGCTGGACTCTGTCTCACCCATCCCAGCCATGGGCACCCAGAATGCCCATGTGTGAGTCAGGAGCCCTCCCCTGGTTCTCCTAGTGAAAATGACCTGTGGCGCCCCCCTGTGGATGGATCTTGGTGGGGGTGCTTGGACCCCTTCTTGGGGTCTCCCCCAAGCCAGCCATGCCGGCCATGGGCACCCAAAACCCCCATGTGTGAGTGAACAGCCTCCCCAGTGTCCCCCTAGTGAAATCAGGCTTAAAGTGACCTGTGGCGCCCCCCTGTGGATGGATCTTGGTGGGGGTGCTTGGACCCCTTCTTGGGGTCTCCCCCAAGCCAGCCATGCCGGCCATGGGCACCCAAAACCCCCATGTGTGAGTGAACAGCCTCCCCAGTGTACCCATAGTGAAATCAGGCTTAAAGTGACCTGTGGCGCCCCCCTGTGGATGGATCTTGGTGGGGGTGCTTGGACCCCTTCTTGGGGTCTCCTCCAAGCCAGCCATGCCGACCATGGGCACCCAAAACCCCCATGTGTGAGTGAACAGCCTCCCCAGTGTACCCATAGTGAAATCAGGCTTAAAGTGACCTGTGGCGCCCCCCTGTGGATGGATCTTGGTGGGGGTGCTTGGACCCCTTCTTGGGGTCTCCCCCAAGCCAGCCATGCCGGCCATGGGCACCCAAAACCCCCATGTGTGAGTGAACAGCCTCCCCAGTGTACCCATAGTGAAATCAGGCTTAAAGTGACCTGTGGCGCCCCCCTGTGGATGGATCTTGGTGGGGGTGCTTGGACCCCTTCTTGGGGTCTCCTCCAAGCCAGCCATGCCGACCATGGGCACCCAAAACCCCCATGTGTGAGTGAACAGCCTCCCCAGTGTACCCATAGTGAAATCAGGCTTAAAGTGACCTGTGGCGCCCCCCTGTGGATGGATCTTGGTGGGGGTGCTTGGACCCCTTCTTGGGGTCTCCTCCAAGCCAGCCATGCCGACCATGGGCACCCAAAACCCCCATGTGTGAGTGAACAGCCTCCCCAGTGTACCCATAGTGAAATCAGGCTTAAAGTGACCTGTGGCGCCCCCCTGTGGATGGATCTTGGTGGGGGTGCTTGGACCCCTTCTTGGGGTCTCCCCCAAGCCAGCCATGCCGGCCATGGGCACCCAAAACCCCCATGTGTGAGTGAACAGCCTCCCCAGTGTACCCATAGTGAAATCAGGCTTAAAGTGACCTGTGGCGCCCCCCTGTGGATGGATCTTGGTGGGGGTGCTTGGACCCCTTCTTGGGGTCTCCTCCAAGCCAGCCATGCCGACCATGGGCACCCAAAACCCCCATGTGTGAGTGAACAGCCTCCCCAGTGTACCCATAGTGAAATCAGGCTTAAAGTGACCTGTGGCGCCCCCCTGTGGATGGATCTTGGTGGGGGTGCTTGGACCCCTTCTTGGGGTCTCCCCCAAGCCAGCCATGCCGGCCATGGGCACCCAAAACCCCCATGTGTGAGTGAACAGCCTCCCCAGTGTACCCATAGTGAAATCAGGCTTAAAGTGACCTGTGGCGCCCCCCTGTGGATGGATCTTGGTGGGGGTGCTTGGACCCCTTCTTGGGGTCTCCTCCAAGCCAGCCATGCCGACCATGGGCACCCAAAACCCCCATGTGTGAGTGAACAGCCTCCCCAGTGTACCCATAGTGAAATCAGGCTTAAAGTGACCTGTGGCGCCCCCCTGTGGATGGATCTTGGTGGGGGTGCTTGGACCCCTTCTTGGGGTCTCCTCCAAGCCAGCCATGCCGACCATGGGCACCCAAAACCCCCATGTGTGAGTGAACAGCCTCCCCAGTGTACCCATAGTGAAATCAGGCTTAAAGTGACCTGTGGCGCCCCCCTGTGGATGGATCTTGGTGGGGGTGCTTGGACCCCTTCTTGGGGTCTCCCCCAAGCCAGCCATGCCGGCCATGGGCACCCAAAACCCCCATGTGTGAGTGAACAGCCTCCCCAGTGTACCCATAGTGAAATCAGGCTTAAAGTGACCTGTGGCGCCCCCCTGTGGATGGATCTTGGTGGGGGTGCTTGGACCCCTTCTTGGGGTCTCCTCCAAGCCAGCCATGCCGACCATGGGCACCCAAAACCCCCATGTGTGAGTGAACAGCCTCCCCAGTGTACCCATAGTGAAATCAGGCTTAAAGTGACCTGTGGCGCCCCCCTGTGGATGGATCTTGGTGGGGGTGCTTGGACCCCTTCTTGGGGTCTCCTCCAAGCCAGCCATGCCGACCATGGGCACCCAAAACCCCCATGTGTGAGTGAACAGCCTCCCCAGTGTACCCATAGTGAAATCAGGCTTAAAGTGACCTGTGGCGCCCCCCTGTGGATGGATTCGGCTGTGGGTGCTTGGACCCCTTCTCGGGGTCCCCCCCAAGCCAGCCATGCCGGCCATGGGCACCCAAAACCCCCATGTGTGAGTGAACAGCCTCCCCAGTGTACCCATAGTGAAATCAGGCTTAAAGTGACCTGTGGCGCCCCCCTGTGGAGGATTCGGCTGTGGGTGCTTGGACCCCTTCTCGGGGTCCCCCCCAAGCCAGCCATGCCGGCCATGGGCACCCAAAACCCCCATGTGTGAGTGAACAGCCTCCCCTGTGTCCCCATAGTGAAATCCGGCATAAAGTGACCTGTGGCGCCCCCCTGTGGATGGATTCGGCTGTGGGTGCTTGGACCCCTTCTTGGGGTCTCCTCCAAGCCAGCCATGCCGACCATGGGCACCCAAAACCCCCATGTGTGAGTGAACAGCCTCCCCTGGGTACCCATAGTGAAATCAGGCTTAAAATGACATGTGGCGCCCCCCTGTGGATAGATCCGGCTGTGGGTGCTTGGACCCCTTCTTGGGGTCCCCCCCAAGCCATCCATGCCGACCATGGGCACCCCAAACCCCCATGTGTGAGTGAACAGCCTCCCCTGGGTACCCATAGTGAAATCAGGCTTAAAATGACATGTGGCGCCCCCCTGTGGATAGATCCGGCTGTGGGTGCTTGGACCCCTTCTTGGGGTCCCCCCCAAGCTGGCCATGCCTTCAATGGGCACCCAAAACCCCCATGTGTGAGACAGCCTCCCCTGGGTACCCATAGTGAAATCCGGCCTAAAGTGACATGTGGCGCCCCCCTGTGGATGATCCCGGCTGTGGGGTCTTGGACCCCTTCTTGGGGTCCCCCCCAAGCCAGCCATGCCGACCATGGGCACCCAAAACCCCCATGTGTGAGTGAAAAGCCTCCCCTGGGTCCCCATAGTGAAATCCGGCCTACAATGACCTGTGGCGCCCCCCTGTGGATGGATCCGGCTGTGGGTCTTGGACCCCTTCTTGGGTCCCCCCCCAAGCCAGCCATGCCGACCAAGGGCACCCAAAACCCCCATGTGTGAGTGAAAAGCCTCCCCTGGGTCCCCCATAGTGAAATCAGGCTTAAAGTGACCTGTGGCGCCCCCCTGTGGATGGATCTTGGTGGGGGTGCTTGGACCCCTTCTTGGGTCTCCTCCAAGCCCAGCCATGCCGACCAAGGGCACCCAAAACCCCCATGTGTGAGTGAACAGCCTCCCCAGTGTACCCCTAGTGAAATCCGGCCTAAAGTGACCTGTGGCGCCCCCCCTGTGGATGGATTCGGCTGTGGGTGCTTGGACCCCTTCTTGGGGTCTCCCCCAAGCCAGCCATGCCGACATGGGCACCCAAAACCCCCATGTGTGAGTGAACAGCCTCCCCTGGGTCCCCATAGTGAAATCCGGCCTAAAATGACCTGTGGCGCCCCCCTGTGGATGGATCTGGATGGGGGTGCTTGGACCCCTCTTGGGGTCTCCTCCAAGCCAGCATGCCGACCATGGGCACCCAAAACCCCCATGTGTGAGTGAACAGCTCTGGGTCCCCATAGTGAAATCCGGCCTAAAATGACCTGTGGCGCCCCCTGTGGATGGATCTGGATGGGGGGTGCTTGGACCCCTTCTTGGGGTCTCCTCCAAGCCAGCCATGCCGACCATGGGCACCCAAAACCCCCATGTAGTGAGTGAACAGCCTCCCCTGGGTCCCCATAGTGAAATCCGGCCTAAAGTGACCTGTGGCGCCCCCCTGTGGATGGATTCTGGATGGGGGTGCTTGGACCCCTTCTTGGGGTCACCCCCAAGCCGGCCATGGGCACCCAAAACCCCCATTTGTGAGTTAAGATCATCCCCTGGTTCCCCTAGTGAAATCAGGCTTAAAATGACATGTGGCGCCCCCCTGTGGATGGATCCGGGTGTGGGGTCTTGGACCCACTCTTGGGGTCACCCCCAAGCCGGCCAAGGGCACCCAAAACCCCCATGTGTGAGGTAATAGCCTCCCCTGGTTCTCCTAGTGTCCGCCGGCGGTTTACCATATGGGGGTGTCTGACCACCACCCAATCCGAGAAAAGTGCATCAAAATCGGCCTTCCGGGAGCCAGGAGTCGGTCCCTGGTTCTCCTAATGTCAACCGGATGATTTCCATATGGGGGTGTCTGACCACCAACCCAATCCGAGAAAAGTGCATCAAAATCGGCCTTCCGGGAGCCAGGAGTCGGTCCCTGGTTCTCCTGGTGTCAACCGGATGGTTTCCATATGGGGGTGTCTGACACCAACCCAATCCGAGAAAAGTGCATCAAAATCGGCCTTCCGGGAGCCAGGAGTCGGTCCCTGGTTCTCCTGTTGTCAACCGGATGATTTCCATATGGGGGTGTCTGACCACCAACCCAATCCGAGAAAAGTGCATCAAAATCGGCCTTCCGGGAGCCAGGAGTCGGTCCCTGGTTCTCCTAATGTCAACCGGATGATTTCCATATGGGGTGTCTGACCACCAACCCAATCCGAGAAAAGTGCATCAAAATCGGCCTTCCGGGAGCAGGAGTCGGTCCCTGGTTCTCCTAATGTCAACCGGATGATTTCCATATGGGGGTGTCTGACCACCAACCCAATCCGCGAGAAAAGTGCATCAAAATCGGCCTTCCGGGAGCCAGGAGTCGGTCCCTGGTTCTCCTGTTGTCAACCGGATGATTCCATATGGGGGTGTCTGACCACCAACCCAATCCGAGAAAAGTGCATCAAAATCGGCCTTCCGGGAGCCAGGAGTCGGTCCCCTGGTTCTCCTGTTGTCAACCGATGATTTCCATATGGGGGGTGTCTGACCACCACCCAATCCGAGAAAAGTGCATCAAAATCGGCCTTCGGGAGCCAGGAGTCGGTCCTGGTTCTCCTGTTGTCAACCGGATGATTTCCATATGGGGGTGTCTGACCACCAACCCAATCCGAGAAAAGTGCATCAAAATCGGCCTTCCGGGAGCCAGGAGGTCGGTCCCTGGTTCTCCTGTTGTCAACCGGATGATTTCCATATGGGGGTGTCTGACACCAACCCAATCCGAGAAAGTGCATCAAAATCGGCCTTCCCGGGAGCCAGGAGTCGGTCCCTGGTTCTCATAGTGTCAACCGGATGGTTTCCATATGGGGGTGTCTGACCACCAACCCAATCCGAAAAAAGTGCATCAAAATCGCCTTCCGGGAGCCAGGAGTCGGTCCCTGGTTCTCATAGTGTCAACCGGATGATTTCCATATGGGGGTGTCTGACCACCAACCCAATCCGAGAAAAGTGAATCAAAATCGGCCTTCCGGGAGCCAGGAGTCGGTCCTGGTTCTCATAGTGTCAACCGGATGATTTCCATCATGGGGTGTCTGACCACCAACCCAATCCGAGAAAAGTGCATCAAAATCGGCCTTCCGGGAGCCAGGAGTCCGGTCCCTGGTTCTCATAGTGTCAACCGGATGATTTCCATATGGGGGTGTCTGACCACCACCCAATCCGAGAAAAGTGCATCAAAATCGGCCTTCCGGGAGCCAGGAGTCGGTCCCTGGTTCTCCTGTTGTCAACCGGATGATTTCCATATGGGGGTGTCTGACCACCAACCCAATCCGAGAAAAGTGCATCAAAATCGGCCTTCCGGAGCCAGGAGTCGGTCCCTGGTTCTCCTGTTGTCAACGGATGATTTCCATATGGGGGTGTCTGACCACCAACCCAATCCGAGAAAAGTGCATCAAATCGGCCTTCCGGGAGCCAGGAGTCGGTCCCTGGTTCTCCTGTTGTCAACCGGATGATTTCCATATGGGGGTGTCTGACCACCAACCCAATCCGAGAAAAGTGCATCAAAATCGGCCTTCCGGGAGCCAGGAGTCGGTCCTGGTTCTCATAGTGTCAACCGGATGGTTTCCATATGGGGGTGTCTGACCACCAACCCAATCCGAAAAAAGTGCATCAAAATCGGCCTTCCGGGAGCCAGGAGTCGGTCCTGGTTCTCATAGTGTCAACCGGATGATTTCCATATGGGGGTGTCTGACACCAACCCAATCCGAGAAAAGTGCATCAAAATCGGCCTTCCGGGAGCCAGGAGTCGGTCCCTGGTTCTCATAGTGTCAACCGGATGATTTCCATATGGGGGTGTCTGACCACCAACCCAATCCGAGAAAAGTGCATCAAAATCGGCCTTCCGGGAGCCAGGAGTCGGTCCCTGGTTCTCATAGTGTCAACCGGATGATTTCCATATGGGGGTGTCTGACCACCAACCCAATCCGAGAAAAGTGCATCAAAATCGGCCTTCCGGGAGCCAGGAGTCGGTCCCTGGTTCTCCTGTTGTCAACCGGATGATTTCCATATGGGGGTGTCTGACCACCAACCCAATCCGAGAAAAGTGCATCAAAATCGGCCTTCCGGGAGCCAGGAGTCGGTCCCTGGTTCTCCTGTTGTCAACCGGATGATTTCCATATGGGGGTGTCTGACCACCAACCCAATCCGAGAAAAGTGCATCAAAATCGGCCTTCCGGGAGCCAGGAGTCGGTCCCTGGTTCTCCTGTTGTCAACCGGATGATTTCCATATGGGGGTGTCTGACCACCAACCCAATCCGAGAAAAGTGCATCAAAATCGGCCTTCCGGGAGCCAGGAGTCGGTCCCTGGTTCTCATAGTGTCAACCGGATGGTTTCCATATGGGGGTGTCTGACCACCAACCCAATCCGAAAAAAGTGCATCAAAATCGGCCTTCCGGGAGCCAGGAGTCGGTCCCTGGTTCTCATAGTGTCAACCGGATGATTTCCATATGGGGGTGTCTGACCACCAACCCAATCCGAGAAAAGTGCATCAAAATCGGCCTTCCGGGAGCCAGGAGTCGGTCCCTGGTTCTCATAGTGTCAACCGGATGATTTCCATATGGGGGTGTCTGACCACCAACCCAATCCGAGAAAAGTGCATCAAAATCGGCCTTCCGGGAGCCAGGAGTCGGTCCCTGGTTCTCATAGTGTCAACCGGATGGTTTCCATATGGGGGTGTCTGACCACCAACCCAATCCGAGAAAAGTGCATCAAAATCGGCCTTCCGGGAGCCAGGAGTCGGTCCCTGGTTCTCATAGTGTCAACCGGATGGTTTCCATATGGGGGTGTCTGACCACCAACCCAATCCGAAAAAAGTGCATCAAAATCGGCCTTCCGGGAGCCAGGAGTCGGTCCCTGGTTCTCATAGTGTCAACCGGATGGTTTCCATATGGGGGTGTCTGACCACCAACCCAATCCGAAAAAAGTGCATCAAAATCGGCCTTCCGGGAGCCAGGAGTCGGTCCCTGGTTCTCATAGTGTCAACCGGATGGTTTCCATATGGGGGTGTCTGACCACCAACCCAATCCGAAAAAAGTGCATCAAAATCGGCCTTCCGGGAGCCAGGAGTCGGTCCCTGGTTCTCCTGTTGTCAACCGGATGATTTCCATATGGGGGTGTCTGACCACCACCCCAATCCGAAAAAAGTGCATCAAAATCGGCCTCCGTGAGCCAGGAGTCGGTCCCTGGTTCTCCTGGTGTCCGCCGGCGGACAACCATGTTGGGGTGTCTGACCACCAACCCAATCCGAGAAAAGTGCATCAAAATCGGCCTTCCGTGAGGCAGGAGTCGGTCCCTGGTTCTCCTGTTGTCAACCGGATGATTTCCATATGGGGGTGTCTGACCACCACCCCAATCCGAAAAAAGTGCATCAAATCGGCCTTCCGTGAGGCAGGAGTCGGTCCCTGGTTCTCCTGGTGTCCGCCGGCGGACAACCATGTTGGGGTGTCTGACCCACAACCCAATCCGACCAAGTGCACCCAAATCGGCCTTCCGTGAGCCAGGAGTCGGTCTCTGGTTCTCCC
>NW_028160290.1:0-105894 GCF_964263955.1 Coregonus lavaretus | reverse complement strand
TATAAGCTAACAGCAGGTAAATAGTGGACTGTAAAGGGGTGATTTCCAGTGTTCCCTATTAAATGTCCCTATGTGAAAGGCCATCCTGTGTGGAGTACGGTATAGTCAGTCCACTCTCCCCCTACCTTGTCTAATCATTGAGAACAATAGGATCCTAGGTAGTGTGGTGCCAGGCGTCCATTTGAGACTAGCTGCATTGTGTCGATGACGGAAGCCCACCCTGTCCACTTTTTTATTTATTTACCCGATGGAGGGGAGGAGAGGGGGATGAGGAGGAGTGGCATGGAATCCTAATTGAGAGCCGTGCCTTCATCAGAAGGTTAATTCTGTATCTCTTCTTGTCGGGTGAGAAGGTGCTCCCTTTTCTCTCTCACTCTCTCTCCCTCTCTCACGTTTCCTCACCCCTCCCTGCCTCTCCCTCCCCCTCTCTCTATTATGCACTCTCTCTCTACCTCTCTCTCTCTCTCATACTCTCTACCCCCCCCCCCCCTCTCTCTCTCCCCCCTCCCTCTCTCTCTCCCCCTCCCTCTCTCTCTCTCCCCCTCCCTCCCTGCTGTATCCCTGGGTGAGACAGGGGGCACAGTGTGGTAGTGTATTACAATATAGTCTGATTAGCATGGACAACCACACACTAGAGAGGGCTTAGGACTCATGGGTGATGGAGGGTACACACACACACACACACACACAGACACACACACACACACACACACACACAGAGGTGTACTGTATGGAGGGATAAGGAAGGGGCAAGGGGCACAGTGTGGTATAGTCTGATTAGCATGGAGAGGAAGAAAGATTGAGAAGAACTTGAGAAGGCTATAGTGTTTGTTGGTATGAGAAAGATGTGAGGGTTTGAGTAGAGTTGGACTAATATGAAACAAGGTTGGACTCCATTCCGTTTCAGTTGCTGATTGCTTTCCTACAATATGTGGACTTTCAGTTCACCTCCTGGTGCAAATGTTGTGGGGAGGTTATGAGAAAGTTGTGAGTCAAATATGGTGAACTGTGATGGTGACGGTACTCTGTGTGTGTGTGTTTCCAGACCCAGAGAAGGTTGGTGGAGAGCCGGGGGGGAACGGGATGTCCCAGGGGATACTAAGCAGTCAGCAGCTCTACCCCTGTCCTGTCTGTGGCAAGGTGTTCGGCAGGCAACAGACCCTCTCCAGACACCTGGCTCTACACACAGGTGAGTCCACTAAGCACACGAACACACACACACACTCCCTTTGCATCTCTGCGTACAGTTCCCTGTGTGTGTTGTGACATGTCTTGTCATTGTTCCCTTGGCGTGTGTCTGTGTGTGTGACTGTGTGTGTGTAATGCCCTGTAATAAGTAAATAAAGTTTAGTAGACTGGATTACCCTTTCCTTTAAAGAGATTACCACCATGATTAGTCTCAGTGGGAAAACTGCCCGCGTAATTACCAAGCCAGAAGGCTGCCCTGCGTCCCAGTACACACACACACACACACACACACACACGGACGGACGCACTCACTGATGCGCAGACACACACATACGCGCACACACACCGCTGCCCCCCAGAGTGGATAGAGCCAGATGGATCCATACACACAGCATTGGGGCCCACACCATATCTGATGCAAAACCACATACTACTGTGTCTGTACATGCTTTTATGCATATTAATACATATGCATACGTACATATAAATACACATACAGTACCAGTCAAAAGTTTGGACACCTACTCATTCAAGGGTTTTTCTTCATTTTTACTATTTTCTACATTGTGAATAATAGTGAAGACATCAAAACTATGAAATAACACATATGGAATCATGTAGTAACCAAAAAAGTGTTAAACAAATCAAAACATATGTTATATTTTTTATTCTTCAAAATAGCCTCCCTTCGCCTTGATGACAGCTTTGCACACTCTTGACATTCTCTCAACCAGCTTCACCTGGAATGCTTTTCCAACAGTCTTGAAGGAGTTTCCACATATGCTGAGCACTTTTTGGTTGTTTTTCCTTCACTCTGCGGTCCAACTCATCCCAAACCATCTCAATTGGGTTGAGGTCGGGTGATTGTGGAGGTCAGGTCATCTGATGCAGCACTCCATCACTCCCCTTCTTGGTTAAATAGCCCTTACACAGCCTGGAGGTGTGTTGGGTCATTGTCCTGTTGAAAAACAAATGATAGTCCCACTAAGCGCAAACTAGATGGGATGGTGTATTGCTGCAGAATGCTGTGGTAGCCATGCTGGTTAAGTGTGCCTTGAATTCTAAATAAACCACCAACAGTGTCACCAGCAAAGCACCCCCACACCATAACACCTCCTCCTCCATGCTTCACGGTGGGAACCACACATGCAGAGATCATCCGTTCACCTACTCTGCGTCTCACAGACCCAGTGGTTGGAACCAAAAATCTCAAATTTGGACTCATCAGACCAAAGGACAGATTTCCACCGCTCTAATGTCCATTGCTCATGTTTCTTGGCCCAAGCAAGTATTTTCTTCTTATTGGTGTCCTTTAGTAGTGGTTTCTTTGCAGCAACTCAACCATGAAGGCCTGATTCACGCAGTCTCCTCTGAACAGTTGATGTTGAGATGTGTCTCTTACTTGAACTCTGTGAAGCATTTATTTGGGCTGCAATTTCTGAGGCTGGTAACTGTAATGAACTTATCCTCTGCAGCAGAGGTAACTCTGGGTCTTCCTTTCCTGTGGCGGTCCTCATGAGAACCAGTTTCATCATAGCGCTTGATGGTTTTTGCGACTGCACTTGAAGAAACTTTCAAAGTTCTTGAAATGTTCCGTATTGACTGACCTTCATGTCTTAAAGTAATGATGGACTGTTGTTTCTCTTTGCTTATTTGAGCTGTTCTTGCCATAATATGGACTTGGTCTTTTACCAAGTAGGCCTATCTTCTGTATACCCCCACTACCTTGTCACAACCCAACTGATTGGCTCAAACGCATTAAGAAGGAAAGAAATTCCACAAATTAACTTTTAACAAGGCACACCTGTTAATTTAAATGCATTCCAGGTGACTACCTCATGAAGCTGGTTGAGAGAATGCCAAGAGTGTGCAAAGCTGTCATCAAGGCAAAGGGTGGCTACTTTGAAGAATCTCAAATATAAAATATATTTTGATTTGTTTAACACTTTTTTGGTTACTACGTGATTCCATATGTGTTATTTCATAGTTTTGATGTCTTCACTATTATTCTACAATGTAGAAAATAGTACAAATAAAGAGAAAAAACCTTGAATGAGTAGGTGTGTCCAAACTTTTGACTGGTACTGTATGAATAAATATTAATACATATAAATACATACACTGAGTGTACGCCCCCTGTGTTGCGCCCCCTTTTGCCCTCAGAACAGCCTCAATTCGTCGGGGTATGGACTCTACAAGGTGTCGAAAGCATTCCACAGGGATGCTGGCCCATGTTCACCCCAATGTTTCCCACAGTTGTGTCAAGTTGGCTGGATGGTGGACCATTCTTGATACACACGGGAAACTATTGAGCGTGAAAAACCCAGCAGCAGTTCTTGACACAAACCGGTGCGCCTGGCACCTACTACCATACCCTGTTCAAAGGCACTTAAATATTTTGTCTTGCCCATTCACCCTCTGAATGGCACACATACACAATCCATGTCTCAATTGTCTCAAGGCTTAAAAATCCTTCTTTAACCTGTCTCCTCCCCTTCATCTACACTGATGGAAGTGGATTGAACAAGTGACATCAATAAGGGATCATAGCTTTCACCTGGATTCACCTGGTCAGTCTATGTCATGGAAAGAGCAGGTGTTCATAATGTTTTGTTCACTCAGTGTTTAAAGACATGTGAACACAGCACACACTACCGTCTAAGCGATCCTTGGGATGAGACATCCAAACAGAGGTCCTGAATCTCAGTGGTTCAGATCAGAGATCTCAGCTCCCCTGGCATTACCACAAGTATAAGGGTCATTGCTGTAAAATATAATGCATTCTCAATTTTAATTTTATTTAAATTAGTATTTTTAATGCACCCACATTTATGGAAAAACCTACATATTATTATGCATGAAAACTCATGGTCCACACACACTAATACAAAACACGCACGCACACACATACACTCCCCCTGTGAGTGGGTTGTTTGGCTGAGAACAGCTTGGCCACACCACAGAGAGCAGAAACGGGGGCATATGTCATCACGATGGTTGTTTTTGGTTTACCCGGGCCACACAAAGGTTCCCTGGTTTCATGTCCTCGGGCCAAATGTGTGTGTGTGTGCGTTAGTTAGTAGCTGATGTAATAGGATTTGCGTGTGTGTGTGTATTTGGTCCACTAAGCAGACATTCTTATACAGAGGGATGTACTCATTGTATTTGTGGATACATGATGTTTGCGTACGTGTGCGTGTGCCTGCATGCGTTTGTATATGGTGTGCGTATTACGCATAAGTGTGTGTACGAATGTGTGTCCCCGTGTATGTGTGCCTGTAGACCTACCGCTCTCTCTCTCTCAGACATTGAGAGTCTGCTCCTGTTGTCTGTCCGTCCGTCCATCTGTCCTTCCAGAGGAGCGGAAGTATACGTGTCACCTGTGTCCTTATGCAGCCAAGTGCCGAGCCAACCTCAACCAACACCTGACCATCCACTCTGTCAAGCTGGTCAGCACCGACGCAGAGCAGATGGTCAGCGCCGTCAGCACCGCTGAGGGACGAGACGGGAAGACCTTCCCCTATTACTACAGGTACTATTAGACTGAGGTCAGCCTTTGGGGTTTGATTGGGAACTAATGATGTCCTCTCCCCTCTATAACCTGGTCTGAGGTCAGGCTTTGGGGTTTGATTTGGAATTAATGATGTCCTATCCCCTCTATAACCTGTTCTGAGATCAGTGTTTAACCAATCCTTCCCTCTTCCTGTCCATCCAGCTGCCATGCGTGTGGTTTCCAGACGGGGCTGAACGCCCAGTTCGTCAGCCACATGTCTCTCCACGTGGACAAGGAGCAGTGGATGTTCTCTCTGTGCTGCAGCGCCTGTGACTACGTCTGTGTAGAGGAGAGTGACATGAAGACCCACGTCAGTCAAGGACACGCAGGTAGATCATCTGTCTGCTCAGGCATATATTGTATAGAGATGTATGGATATAGTTTTGGTCCACCTCTTGTCCCTGGTGGCAGCAATAGGATGAAGTCAGCTTGCACAACCAACTTGATTGCATTTATTTTCCAGCTGAACTTGATTTTGCTGTCGTCGAGTTGTTCCAAATTGTATTGATTCCCTTCCTGAAGCGTGTATCTATCTGCTCACTCGGACTCATGGGTTTTAAAGCATTGTTTTGGTGTAAGCATGGGCTAGAAAGAGGGGGTGGACACCATTCCTTACACCCAGTCCATTCCTTTTAAATCCATGAGGAGGACTGGAACTGTCTGCATCTCGGAGCGTAGCCAAAGAATCCAAACAGAAGGTTTTATATTGTAACAATTTATTAAAGTCCATCATAAAATACTCACACAAAGCTATATTTAGCTTTATGAAGAGATGGTACAAACCTTTTTAGAATGATTCTTAGATCAGCAATAACATGTTATAGGGAGGGAGCTGTTGGGGGGAGTATTGCAGATTGTGGTGCTACTGCTGACTGCTCGGAGTAGAAATGGCTAGTTTAGTTTACAGCCGTTTATAAGAGAGGGAACCAACACCTTCAGTCTCAACACACTGGACTGAAGTGATAGTAAAGCTTCATAAAACGAGTCCCTTCCCGGGAGAGAGAGAGAGACCGGAGACTCTGTAACTCTGTAAACTCTCCAAACAGAAACAACTTCCGCTTTGAATAACACAACGAGTAGATTCTTTCTTTCTTTCCCTCCTTCAACCTTCCCTGGACCACAGGTCCAAAACCCGGCCGGTCGATATCGTATTTTCGTTCAGTAGCGTCTTTGTCCGGTTTATCGTCCGATGCTGTTGTCTGTCATACCCTTTCCATGGCAGGGTGTGTGGGATTGTCCGGTAGCATTGCAGACAGCTGAGGGGTCCTCATGGAGGCCGGGGAGTGACCTTGTTTATCTACGAGGGCTGCCCCTTGTCGTGCCGGAGGGGAAGAAATCAATAAGGCCCTCTGGTCCTTCAGAGGCGGGCCAGGGTTTATACACACACACACACACACACACACACATACACATTCTTACCCTCTCTCACACAGACACTAACACAGAGTGGAGAGTCCACATCCCAGCTTGGCATTTAGACTAGCCTCCACACACTAGAAAACATAGCTGCTTAAAACATACCACAGTGGGGCTGTAGAAAAGACTGCTGGGTGTTATTTGTCAGCTGGTAGTGTTTGGACACCACATCTCCCCATGCCAGGCTCCAGACAGATTTGGAAATGGCCTAACTCAGCATGTGTCAGCCACATGGTCAAGGGGTCAGACTGGTGGCCCCACAGCAGGGAGCCTGGCTGCTGCTAGGGCTAGGAACAGGACAGAGATACTGTATGGTGGTACAGTAGGAACAGGACAGAGATACTGTATGGTGGTACAGTAGGAACAGGACAGAGATACTGTATGGTGGTACAGTAGGAACAGGACAGAGATACTGTATGGTGGTACAGTAGGAACAGGACAGAGATACTATATGGTGGTACAGTAGGAACAGGACAGGACAGAGATACTATATGGTGGTACAGTAGGAACAGGACAGGACAGAGATACTATATGGTGGTACAGTAGGAACAGGACAGAGATACTGTATGGTGGTACAGTAGGAACAGGACAGAGATACTGTATGGTGGTACAGTAGGAACAGGACAGAGATACTGTATGGTGGTACAGTAGGAACAGGACAGAGATACTGTATGGTGGTACAGTAGGAACAGGACAGGACAGAGATACTATATGGTGGTACAGTAGGAACAGGACAGAGATACTGTATGGTGGTACAGTAGGAACAGGACAGGACAGAGATACTATATGGTGGTACAGTAGGAACAGGACAGGACAGAGATACTATATGGTGGTACAGTAGGAACAGGACAGAGATACTATATGGTGGTACAGTAGGGACAGGACAGGACAGAGATACTATATGGTGGTACAGTAGGAACAGGACAGATACTGTATGGTGGTACAGTAGGAACAGGACAGAGATACTGTATGGTGGTACAGTAGGAACAGGACAGAGATACTATATGGTGGTACAGTAGGAACAGGACAGGACAGAGATACTATATGGTGGCACAATAGGAACAGGACAGGACAGAGATACTATATGGTGGTACAGTAGGAACAGGACAGAGATACTATATGGTGGTACAGTAGGACCAGGACAGGACAGAGATACTATATGGTGGTACAGTAGGAACAGGACAGAGATACTGTATGGTGGTACAGTATGAACAGGACAGATATACTGTATGGTGGTACAGTAGGAACAGGACAGAGATACTATATGGTGGTACAGTAGGACCAGGACAGAGATACTATATGGTGGTACAGTAGGAACAGGACAGGACAGAGATACTATATGGTGGTACAGTAGGACCAGGACAGAGATACTATATGGTGGTACAGTAGGAACAGGACAGAGATACTGTATGGTGGTACAGTAGGACCAGGACAGAGATACTATATGGTGGTACAGTAGGAACAGGACAGGACAGAGATACTATATGGTGGTACAGTAGGACCAGGACAGAGATACTATATGGTGGTACAGTAGGAACAGGACAGAGATACTATATGGTGGTACAGTAGGAACAGGACAGAGATACTGTATGGTGGTACAGTAGGAACAGGACAGAGATACTATATGGTGGTACAGTAGGAACAGGACAGAGATACTATATGGTGGTACAGTAGGAACAGGACAGAGATACTATATGGTGGTACAGTAGGACCAGGACAGAGATACTATATGGTGGTACAGTAGGACCAGGACAGAGATACTATATGGTGGTACAGTAGGAACAGGACAGGACAGAGATACTATATGGTGGTACAGTAGGACCAGGACAGAGATACTATATGGTGGTACAGTAGGAACAGGACAGAGATACTATATGGTGGTACAGTAGGAACAGGACAGAGATACTGTATGGTGGTACAGTAGGAACAGGACAGAGATACTATATGGTGGTACAGTAGGAACAGGACAGATATACTATATGGTGGTACAGTAGGAACAGGACAGAGATACTATATGGTGGTACAGTAGGAACAGGACAGGACAGAGATACTATATGGTGGTACAGTAGGAACAGGACAGAGATATTGTATGGTGGTACAGTAGGAACAGGACAGAGATACTATATGGTGGTACAGTAGGAACAGGACAGAGATACTATATGGTGGTACAGTAGGAACAGGACAGATATACTGTATGGTGGTACAGTAGGAACAGGACAGGACAGAGATACTATATGGTGGTACAGTAGGAACAGGACAGAGATACTGTATGGTGGTACAGTAGGAACAGGACAGGACAGAGATACTATATGGTGGTACAGTAGGAACAGGACAGATATACTGTATGGTGGTACAGTAGGAACAGGACAGGACAGAGATACTATATGGTGGTACAGTAGGAACAGGACAGAGATACTATATGGTGGTACAGTAGGAACAGGACAGAGATACTATATGGTGGTACAGTAGGAACAGGACAGGACAGAGATACTGTATGGTGGTACAGTAGGAACAGGACAGGACAGAGATACTATATGGTGGTACAGTAGGAACAGGACAGAGATACTATATGGTGGTACAGTAGGGACAGGACAGAGATACTGTATGGTGGTACAGTAGGAACAGGACAGAGATACTGTATGGTGGTACAGTAGGAACAGGACAGAGATACTGTATGGTGGTACAGTAGGAACAGGACAGAGATACTATATGGTGGTACAGTAGGAACAGGACAGGACAGAGATACTATATGGTGGTACAGTAGGAACAGGACAGAGATACTATATGGTGGTACAGTAGGAACAGGACAGGACAGAGATACTATATGGTGGTACAGTAGGAACAGGACAGAGATACTGTATGGTGGTACAGTAGGAACAGGACAGATATACTGTATGGTACACAACCAAAACAAACTACAAATGCATCCAACAAGTTAGTAGAATCACAAGCTTGATGTAGTCATTGCGTGCTAGAAATATGGGACCAAATACTAAACCTTTAAGTACTTTAATACACATAAGTGAATTTGTCCAAATACTTATGGCACCTTCAAATGGGGGGACTAGATACATAAAGTGCTTTCATTTCTAAACGGTGAAACAGATATGTATGAAAATACCCTCAAATAAAAGGTGACATTCTGTACTGTCGCATCATATAAAACACTTGATCTCAAATCCAAAATGCTGGAGTATAGAGCCAAATTCTACGTTTTAGCTTCACTGTCCAAATAAATACGTAGAGGAGGGTAACTATAGTTCACAACGTTTCCACACTCATAAAAAGTGAAGTGCGTTTGACTGTATACATTCTTCAATAGCGTCTTGGACCTTGGAAAAAGAGCTAACAGGGAATATGCCAACAGGGATGATAAATAATGTGGTTTCCTGACGTATTCAAGGGACATGTACTCCTCGAATGTTCAGAGCATGATGTACTCTATAGCTCCCTTAGATAGTGGAGTGGTGAGTCTCATTTTGTCTTTTGAGTTAAAAGCGAGACAATGCTATTTCACTCTCTGCTTTCTGCGTTTCTGTACCTGCATACTCTGCTTTCTGCATTTCTATACCTGCATTCTCTCATTCTCACAGTCAAGGATGAAAGTGTGTCTTTGAATGCATCTGTGTGAATGCCTCAGTGTGTTTGTGCCTATGACGTGTGCGCACACACATACAAGTGTGTGTGAGGATATGTGTTTGAGGTAGCTGGCGTCGGCCATTTCACAATCCATGGCAGCCAGCAGCCCTATGCTCCTGCTCCTCCCTCCTCTCCTTCTCCCTGACTGAATGCCCTTTGTTGAGCTGTGCCCTGAGTTGCTCCCGCCATCTTAGCTCCCTTAGCCGTGACCCTCCTCCTCCCCTCTTCTCTCTCGTAGTCTCTTTCTCTATCCCAGTGAAGTACGGTCAGAGGGAGAGAGAGAGAGGTACACCGAGAGAGAGAGAGAGGGGGACAGAGAGGGAGATCAATAAAAGCACACTGGCTGTTGATTGAACTGGCAGTGGGGCTCCAGTCAGAGGACATGGCACTGAAGCTGAGCCGGCCTGCCTGCAGTGTGTGTGATTTTCATTTTGTAGTCAACACACTGTGTAGTTTTTACTGTAGTTTAGTGCTTTTCCTCCTTTTATAGGCTTGAGGTACCCTGTCTGATGTTGAGAAAGCACTTATGATGACTGGCAGTGCTGGTAGTGACAGAATTGCAGCATTATTACTTAATCACTCAGGAGATTCAGGAAGGAAAGTGAAATGTAATTACAATGGTTAATTTTCTGAATCACCCCAACTATCGATGAGGATGATGATAACAATGATGTTGATGATGATTGACCCTACCTCCTAGGTCTGAACTCGCGGAGCCCCCTCAGTGAGACCAAGAGCACCTCCTCCTCCCTGTCGGCCCTCAGCGATTCGCTCAACAGTTCAGAGGGTGGGGAACTCACCCACGGCAATGAGGAGCTCAAGAACCTGCTAGCCCCTCCCTCCTCTGCAGGCAGCCAATCCAGCTCCAGCAGCCACTCGGGATCAGGAACTGAAGAGAAGTCTGAGAAAGGCAAGGAATTCTGGGATGTATAGGCTGGAACATTATGTAGAACTACAGTTAATTTAATCTACTTCCAATTCTGTATCCTTAAAGGCCCAATGCAGCCATTTCTATCTCAATATCTGGGTAACAATAAGTACCTTACTGTAATAGATTTCAATTAAAATGGGCAGAAATAGCTTTTTTAGCAAAAAACAATTTTTCAAGCAAGAATTTTGCTAGGACTGTCTGGGAGTGGTCTGAGTGGGGAGGGGAAAACTGAAAACTAGCTGTTATTGGCAGAGAGGTTTGGAACTCTTTGTTATTGGTCTATTGACCAATTAAAATCAAATTAAATTGTATTTGTTACATGCGCCGAATACAACAGGTGTAGACCTTACTGTGAAATGCTTACTTACAAGCCCTTAACCAACAATGCAGTTTTAAGAAAATAGAGTTATGAAAATACTTACAAAATAAACTAAAGTAAAAATAAAATAAAAAAAGTTGCACAATAAAATAACAATAATGAGGCTCATTTTTTCTTAATTTACCGCATGGTGATGTCACTGTGGAAAGCCGAAACTCCCGCTCATGCAAACCTGCTGATTAGAAGGTATTGTGTAGATTGTATTTTCAACCAGCAGTTATCAGGAAATAACACTGATCAAATGTTTTCACACCTTTACAGTGTTAGTTTCATCAGCTTTTGTACAATATGATATTAAACACAGGAAAAACAGAATTTTGACTGCACTGGGCCTTTAAAGGGATAGTGTGAGATTTTGACAACTAAGCCCTTTATCTACTTCCCCAGAGTCAGATGAACTCATGGATACCATGCTTGTCTCTGCGTCCAGTATGATGGAAGTTAGAGGTAGTTTCTCACGCTATTGCTAACTAGCGTTAGCGCAATGACTGAAAGTCTACCGGAACAGCTAGCAAACAAAAACGCATACTTTTTTCACGTAAATCATGCAGTGATGTCAATGTGAGGTAAAATATTAGCAATAATTTGAGCCGCACACAAGGATATCGTGTGGGTAATGCTTAAATGAGGATGGGGAGCACTGCAACCATGCTAACTCCCTCTCCCCTCCCCCCTCCCCAGGCTTCGAGTGCGTCTTCTGCAACTTTGTGTGCAAGACGCGGACCATGTACGAGCGCCACCTCCAGATCCACCTGATCACGCGCATGTTCGAGTGCGACGTGTGCCACAAGTTCCTGAAGACACCCGAGCAGCTGCTGGAGCACAAGAAGTGTCACACCGTCCCCACCGGAGGGCTCAAGTAAGGAAAGCAAGTACAGACAGAGGTTCCTACTCCACCCCCCCTGTCCTGTCCCATCCCACTCCACCCCCCCTGTCCCGTCCCGTCCCACTCCACCCCCCCTGTCCCGTCCCGTCCTACTCCACCCCCCGTCCCGTCCTACTCCACCCCCGTCCCGTCCTACTCCACCCCCCCTGTCCCGTCCCATTCCACTCCACCCCCCCTGTCCCGTCCTACTCCACCCCCCCGTCCCGTCCCGTCCCACTCCACGCCCCCTGTCCCGTCCCGTCCTACTCCACCCCCCTGTCCCGTCCCGTCCCACCCCGACTCCTCCCTCACACATGTACAGACACACAGACAGGCTGTAACCCACTGACAGACTGACTGCTCATTATAGTATGCACATTAAGTCGAAAACATGCGTGTAAGAGCACATGCGTCAACTTACTACACACGCAGTCTGAACTGTGAATGTGTGCACGCATTCACCGCAGTCGTCCACACTTTCAAACTAGATGACGTCAACACACAGACACTGTCCAACATACACATTCACATGCATAGGACATCTAGCTCACTGAAACGATTAAGACATTCACACAGTATATATAAACCCCTATTACACTCACAGCCCTAGATACCAAACACTTTCCCCCTCTGACCCAATACTACTATACCCCTATAGGAGCCTCCGTTGTACTGTGTGACGTAGACACACACACCGTAGACCATACGTAGCCGTTTAGCCTATCTGTTCATGTTAAACCAACGCTGCCAGTACATGAAGGCCATCCAACACACACGCAACAACATGCTAATGACATTAGCCTAGCCTAGCCTAGCGCTTTTAAAGCCTGCACACACCGATGCATATTTTATACCACATAGATTTTCTGTTTTCCCAGATTGCATTTGAAACCATCTGGAATGAAAGTAGTACATGCACTCACTTGCAATTACTTAACAGGAAATCTGAACAGACATCTAGGAAAATATTTAAACGCAGTAAAAATAGATTGTTTGTTAACACAAGTCACTGTCATTTTTGTGTTTATTTTTATTTTTTTATTAATTTGTCGAAGTTGTTTGCCATGATACGCAGTCAGTCAATGCATGTGTAGAGCCATCGATATCAATCAGACGCCATTGAACTCATCTCATCATGAACTGATCGGCCTACACTTTCACTTTACCATGTTAATGTCAAGCTGTCACCACTATTCACCAGATACTGTTCATTGTCTAGCCATCTGTAGCATTAGATCAGCAGTTGGTTTGGTGTTTGGAGTGAGAGAGTCAGGGTTATAGTTTACTGAGGTATGTGTTAGTGTCTCGTCTTGTTACATGGAGTTAGAGACAAGGTTAAGGTCTCAATACGCCACCACTGATTCTTTCCACGTTCATTGGTCAATACAGGAACACACACACACCATCAACACTGCTAACAGTATTAGTCAATTTTAGATAGATGGGAATATATTTATTTCACATTTCAAATGTTCAAGGGTGCAATTAGTTCAGTCGTTTTAGTACAGTGTTTTTATGTCTGTTAATAATCCATCCACTATCCTGACTTTAAAACCAGACAGACAGTGTCCACATTAGCTGTGCCGTTAAAGGTTTGAGAGGTCAGAATTAAAAGCAGTCACAAGGGCACAGGTAGCCCAAACACAGCTGACCCCTCAGTCCAGTTCAAGGGGGTATCTCTAGAGCAGTGTGTCCAGACAGGACTGTGTACTAAGTAGTGTGTACTCAGCAGTGGACAGTGGGGTGACTGTGAGTGATGGTTATCCACTGCAATGGAAAACACTTTCCAATCAAGCCAGCTGAATAAGCTGGACAAAAGACAGACAAGAAGTTGTAGACAATATATATATTTTTTAAAGGGCTGTAGTGTGTACTCAGAAGTGTGTATCAAAGAGGATAGCGCACTAAAGACTGTGTACTCAGAAGTGTGCACTCGGGGAGTGTGTACTGAGGCGTGTGTAGGACAGAGAAGGGCCTCCCTTTACCAGTGTACTCAGGAGTGTATGTCCAGGAGTGTGTGGGAGAGGGAAGGCGTGTGTAGGGTCTTCACCACGTGGCTGGTTGTATTCTGAGGTGATTCTGTTCTGCAGGGTTTGTGAAGCGCTTTGGGGCCCAGAGCAGATGAATGGTGCTATTTAAATGTAAGTGACACATTTCCATTTATCCTTCCATTCCTAATTCCGTCCAATCCTGTTCTCTTTCCACAACCTGTCTCTGCCCAGTTCTACATACCTACAGTTCTACATGCTCCACCCACCTCCAACCCACCCACTCCAAACACACTCACTCCAAACACACTTTCAACCCCAACCCACCCACACACAATACACACACACACTTTCCACCACACACACACACACACCAATCATTCCCTTAGGGTAGAATATTCAGGCCACATCACACACACCTTTCCTCCTTCACCTTTCCCTGTCTTCATCCTCCCTTGTGTTGAAGTCTTAAGGTGTGTATTTTGGTCGTCGTGTATTTAAGTCCTCTCTTCATTAAACCTCCCCTCGCTATTGTGTGTGTATATCCCATGTCACGCCTCCTTCCACTTCCTCCTTCCTGTTTCCCAGGTGCCCCGTCTGCATTTATTCCACCAATCGGCCGGCGGCCATGGAGTGCCACCTGAAGACCCATTACAAGATGGAGTACAAGTGTCGCATCTGCCAGTCGGTGTGGCGCGACCAGCCCGCGCTGGAGAGGCACGTGCGCGAGCATCGCCTCGGCAACCACTACAAGTGCGAGCAGTGCGGCTACCTGTCCAAGACGGCCAACAAGCTGATCGAGCACGTGCGCGTGCACACGGGCGAGCGGCCCTTCCACTGCGACCGCTGCGGCTACAGCTGCAAGCGCAAGGACAACCTGAACCTGCACAAGAAGCTGAAGCACGCGCCGCGCCAGACCTTCGGCTGCACAGAGTGCCCCTTCACCACCACCCACCCCTTCATTTTCAGCCGCCACCTCAAGAAGCACCAGGGTGGAGGGGAAGGGGAGGAGGCCGGCGAGGAGGAGTTCCAGGCCCAGCTAGGGGGCTCTCTGGTGGGGTCTCTGCGGGGCGGGGAGCCCTTCCTCCTGGGGGTAGGTGGAGGTGGGGATGGGAGTAGCGGGGGGAGCGGTAGTAGCAGCCCCCTCATGATTCTCTCTGCCTCGCAGGCCCTGCAGTCTGTCGCCCTGTCACTCATCACAGGGAAACACCACCGTCAACAGGATGTCCCGCCCCCAGCCCAGCGTTATCTGACAGCGACCACAACCAATGGCGGAGGCTCCTCCCTCTTCTTCCCCTCCCCACGCCACCTCTACGAGCAGATGGGAAACTGCGAGCGGGCGCACCTGATCCCCCTCACAACCCTGTTCACCCACCGCCACCGCTCCACATTCCACTCGCCCCTCTCCAGACTCCAGAGGCCCTCCTCCTCCTCCCCCCTTTTCCTCTCCTCCACCGCCTCCTCCCCCTCTTCCTCTCCTCCCTCGCCCACCTCACTCAAACACTCCTTCCTGGCTTACCTAGGACTGGGACTGAAGGAGAGAGCCAAGACTGTGTGACTGTTCTCCTCTCCTCCTTCTCATCCCTTTCTCTTCCCCCTCCCTCTCGTTCCCCTCCCTCGCCATCCCTCTCTCCCTGGACAGTGGTGTGAATGATCGTTATCCACTGCGATGGGGAAAACTTTCCAATCAAGCCAGCTGAATAAGCTGGACAGAGACAGACAAGTAGTTATTGTAGACAAAAAAACCAATTTATCAGAGAAAAGGCTGTATGTGCTAAAAAATGCGTTTATATCAAAAGCTGCTTTTCTTATCTGTTATATCGATTGAATTATTACTCACTCTCTCTACTTTTTATTTTCTAATGTTTGTTTTTTGGACTTTTGAATGACCTGGACCCAACTGCATTACCTGTAAAACGTATCCGTATTTAGTTTTTGTTTTCGTTAGAAAAGTCGAAAAAGAAGAAGAAACAGAACTTGCAAGTGCTCTGACATTTTTAGTGCATTTTTGTCTTTTGGCTACTACGCATCAGAATAGCATGCCTGCCTCTTTGTTTCTGGTAACTTTGACGCACGTCATTTAATAGGGTATGATGAACCAATCCCCAGGTTGTTAAATTGTGATGCGCCGCGAACAAGAACCAATGAAACGAAGCGCTTTTTCTCAAAAGTCCCGTTTCCAAAGCAACGCCTCAAATCACGCACTTAATGAATTATTTAACAAATGTGTACTGTACATAGTTTTGTATCCTTCGATCTCCCCCACAACTAAGCTTTGACTTTATCTGTTTGGTTTTGTGTAATGGTGAAACCATATGCATCAAACGCCGACCGAGCTCACCTTTGTCTCAGGTGACGGTTGTCTTGGCAACCCATGCACACAGGTGACATCTTGTACGTTGTTTGACTTTGTGCGGTGGAGTGGGTAGAACAAGTGACATTCTCTACTCAAGGCCCTTTTCCAATTGAAACGTTTTTCAAATCAATGTAACAAACATTATAGCCTTATGCTATAGTCTTTGCTTTCCCCAACTTAGCCCTTGTGTAACCGTAGCCTGGTCCCAGATCTGTTTGTGCTGTCTTGACAATGACCGTAGGAACTGGCAAGACACCACAAACCGATCTGGGACCAGATTAGTGTTACCCCACCACTCCACATCAAAGGTTCCACAAGGCCACCTGTAACCCCTGAGACCAGGGTCCTATTCATTAGGCACCAAACTGAAGAAAAAGGACTGAATCACCAGAACTTGTCATTATGCTACGTTGTGCCCTAATGAATACGACCCAGGTGATGTTCAGTCCAGCATCATGTGCAGAACTATGTATGGACTGGCGCACTATTACGTTAGATAAGATGTAAGAGATAACTGTTTTGTGGAGGTGACCAGCTAATGGGGCGTTAAAACCCCCAACCGCTCCGGTCACCACAGGCCGATTCAATGGTGCTTTTTGGAGCTCTTTTGTAATTTTGTGTAAAAGAAAAAACAGAAAGAAACTGTTCCAAAATGACTTGAATGAATGTATTTTTCTTTGTTGATGTACATGAGGAATGTGATACAGATGTGCGGTGTAGTTGCAGGCAGGGACTGTTGTGTTCCGTTGCCTATATGAAAGAAGGCAAGGGGTTGGTTTTGTAGGTCAGTGGCCTTCTGTGTCTTTTTCGGTTGTCCATTTGTTTTTTCCTCTCTCTTTCTCTTTTTTACTGAGCCTTTTAAACGTAGGACGATGAGCATTTTCTACTAACATGCATCATTATTAAGAAGCCATTTTGATGAAGGCTCCAATAGGTCCAATGTTGTTGATGAGGAAGCAGCCATTGGTTTGGTTTTGGTGGTGTAGCTTCTGTCTCAGTGGGAAGACATGGTACTGCTTTCTATCCCCCTTTTCTCCATCTCTGAGTTGTAATTGCACTTAACTTAGTCACATTTCAAAAGCACTTAGCTAGTTCATATTGTTCTGCAAACGTTTGATCTGTCGGTCCGATAGGATATCACCGGAAAGAGACTTATTACCTTTTAAGACGTTTGCTGTGAACGATCTGAATCAAAACCGTGATGTTAGGATTTTTGTTGGGTAGACATTTTCTGGTTTAGTGCAGAGGGTTTTTACCTCTGTAAAATTGCAGAGCGCAGATGATGAACACAAATTGTATGAATTAGACAGCCGAGGTCAAACTATACTACGCTGGGAGACCCAAAGGGCCCAGGCTAAATTGTGAAAGCCAATTTTGCACAGTGCTGCACTTTTTGAAATATGAAAAAATATATTTATCTGTACAAATGGAGATGCTCAAAATGGAGAGTGTACATGAGACCAGGTATTATAATACAGGCATTTTGTTTTTTAATTAAAAAGCATTACCCATCTAATTGACAGTGCTCGCATTCCCAAGTGGTCTTTAAGCCAAAATGGTTTCTTATTTTTAAAGGGATTTTAATTTTTTTTACCTTAATTGTTTTGCTTGTTTCTTCTACTTTTCATTTTCTTGTGATTTTTTTGTTGTTGGTGGATTTTGTTTAGTTTTTTTTTACGTAATGATGACAACAACAAAACATTTGAGAGAACAATGCATTGTTAAGACCAAATTAAACTTAAAAACGAGGTTGTGATGCTAGGATTGAATCCGTCACTTCCTGTTAACGGTGGAGGGGTGTAACAGTTAAATCTCTCCCCTGTGGTTGGTTTTCTTTTAGTTCCCTTTGCTATGTTGTCAATGTTCAGCATGCTGTCCGCTGGTCGCTGCTACATTATAGGAGTACAAGGAGCCCCCCCTACCACACACACACTCCTAGGTCAGCTCCAGCTCCTTATCTATCCGCATAATATGTTATACTCTAGTGCCACTTGGTGGAAGGGAACCGCCTGAGACCACTGAGAATGAGTCAAACTGATTTTCAGGGTCCAAATCTAAAAACAAAAAATAAGAGGATGTGCCCATCTTTTTATGACTGACTGTATGCCTTTTTTTTTTTATATAGCCACCGCATAATCATTATGTAATCAAGAATGGCTGCAGTTCTTTCTTCTTATAAAACGCCCCCCTGGTCTGGTTGGTGTGTCTAAGGAAAAGAAAAGGCCAACAGGGATTGCTTCTCTGTCCTTTCCAAACCCAGTATTTCTAAGCACTTATCTTTTCTTATTATTACATTTTTTTTGCATAATTATAAAGAAGCAGCACAAGGTGATTTTTTATGTTATATCGAGTAACTACCTTTCTGAGCACTTCGGAGTATGCATGACATTGCTCTCTCTCTCTCTTTCTCCTCACTCTTCTAGTTTTTAGCACTTCATCGTTTTTTCTCCAAACTAACTTCCTTCGGTTGCATTTAGTTGTTAGGATCGCCACTTGCACGATCTACAATCAGTTAGCTTTAAGTTTTGCTGTATTTTATGACTCGACAAGGCTCAGCTATCTTCTTTTTTTTGTGTTTACGTTAATCTTTTTGGCACTCAGTAAAAATTGGTATGTGCTGTATAAAGCTTTTTTATTAGTTCATTAAGGCTGTACAGGGTTGTTTGTGACAATAACTGGTAAATAGATCATTTGTACTTTTTTGGTTTTTGTATTCGTTTTCTTTGTTTAGGCATTATTTTATGTTCAAAAATTGCCAGATCTAAATGTAACAGGATTTGAAAGTAAAGCTTACATCAGATGTTACACCCCATGTCTGGTTTTTCCTCTCTATTCTATAATGGGATTTTCAATGTCATGTTGTCTTGATTGTATGTAGTTGAAACTGCCTCTCTCCAGGTATAGTTACTACACAGGTGGAGACGTTTACACCAGGAAAGAAAACAGCAGCAATAGATCATCGCAAATATGTCATGTGGAATACCTCAAGCAATCTAACCGGCCAACACTCAGACCTACGATCCCCAGACAGAAAGAACCACTTCACTGTGGCGTCTTATGAGAGGAGGCAGGGGACTCTTCCTGATGCGATGCAGCTCTCTATACGTTTGATAGATTGTGTCTGAAATGGCACCCTATTCCCTATATAATGCATTACTTTGGACCCTTATTCCCTATAAAGTGACCAGGGCCCGACATAGACTGGTTAGCTGACAACGACGAAAATGATGCGCGCTCTTCAATGTGGCAGAAGGCCGTGAGTTGTTATGATTCTGGATGGCCAGATAGCTAGCAACAGTGACAAACTGTCATGTAGTGAATCGTAAGTGGCTCGTTTCAGCTAGTTTTATCTTGTTTTTTGATACCATGTCTTGTTTTGAGGTGTTTTGGCTGATGTTACGTCTATGCTAATATGGCTAAAATTAGCTAGCTTTGACAACAGTAACAATGTATTTGAGAGACAACACGTGCTCATTGTGCAAATGTATTTATTATTTAGGTTTTTAATAAACATTGGAGACTAAATATAGCTTACATGTTGTCAACAATCTAAGCCAACACCTTCTGTTTTGCCCCATAGTGGCACACTCGTCGGTTTTGTTGCTAAACAACCAACCTGTCAATGGGCCCTGGTCAAAAGTAGTGCACTACATAGGGAATAGTGTGCCATTTGGGGCATGTCCACAGTGCTTTAATGGAGGCAGTAGACAGCAGCAGCACGTTCTCACCCAGCCAGAGGTTGGGGCCGGCCTAATGAAAACAGATGAAGCAGAGATAAAGTGTTTGCAGATATTAAAGGACTCATTTATCACCGTTAGGCCCCGAGCTATAGAACACCTTGGTCTGGAGTTCTCCTTTAACAGGCCTACAGTTAGTATCCTAGACACACACACACATGAGCACACAGGCAGACACAGACAAGCAGACACTCACTCACTCTCTCTCTCTCTCTCTCTCTCTCTCTCTCTCTCTCTCTCTCTCTCTCTCTCTCTCTCTCTCTCTCTCTCTCTCTCTCTCTCTCTCTCTCTCTCTCTCTCTCTCTCTCTCACCCCTTCAAAGTATTGGCTGTTACACATGGCTGTTTATATGACATGCACTATTTCAGTTTGAATTAGACGTGTCTGTCTTGAAAGTCAGTGTGTGTTATACAGTAATGCTATCTGTTCATATTAGCCGACCATCTGTATATACAGTACCTCATCCACAGGGTTCCAAAAAGCCTTGCTCAGAGTAAAGAATGGAGTTCCAGTGATACTTGACCAAATCCAATGGATCAAATAGTAATCTCACTGCCCTGGATCTTAACCTTACAGAGTTCAACCGTGTTCAAGCCTGAAACTCCTCTCTCTCCTCTATGTAGTTCCAATGTTGGCGTCTAGATCTGGTCTGGCCGTTTGCCTTACCGTGGTATTAATGAATCTTCTCTCCAGTGTGTTTAAAGCTGCTTAATTAAGTTCAAAGCAGGGCCAGGGGCACTAGGGGCCTGCTCAGCTGACCTCCCTATGAGTGGAAATGTTGATTAGGAAGTGGAGATGGAGACACACATAAAAACTCACATACACACTAGTGGAGACTCACTCCTACACACACATGGCAGGACATGTATTGATTTGAGGGTATATAGACATCTAAAGATTGACTTATTCCATTCATATTTACATAGATCATTCCTATATCACCTTAATTACTATCCAACGCTATTGTCCAAAATGTAGAATTTCTCCTTCCCTCCAAAAAGGGTCAACCTTTTTTTCTTTCATATTTTTTTTTAAAAATCACAATATCCCTCCACCCCTGGGCTCAAGCTGTCTGCACAGCGGAGACCTTTCGACACCACCTCGCGAAAGTTGGCCGGCACCGATCGATAGCGCTAGCTTTTTGTTTTATAGGTTCAGGCTACCTTGGCTTTATTACAGCTGGTTCGAGTCACGGGGGAGTCTTTGCAGGCAGAGAGAGAGAGAGGTGAAGAGACAGAGGGAGAGGAGCTCCCTCTTGTTTGCCAAAAGTGTAATCCCTCTGTGACCTGGGCTGACCCCGCCCTGAGAGGAAAGCTGCTTAGACAGAAGTGTGTGTCTGCAGGAGGGAGCTCCCACCCAGCGGCCTGGCTCCCTCGGTCTTTCCACTTCTCGCTCTTTTCCTCCTTCCCTGTAGTATGGTGATTCTCTCTATATATATCTACCTCTTTCTTTCTCTCTCTCCGTCTACACTGCTTTCTCTCTCTTCACCTTTATTTCTACCTATCTAACTTCCTCCCCTACCCTCTTTCTCTCCCTCCTCCTCCTCCATCTCTCTCTCCCTCCTCCTCCTCCATCTCTCTCTTTCCCTCCTCCTCCTCCTCCATCTCTCTCCCTCCTCCTCCATCTATCTCCCTCCTCCATCTATCTCCCTCCTCCTCCATCTCTCCCTCCTCCTCCTCATCTCTCTCTCTCCCTCCTCCATCTCTCTCTCTCCCTCCTCCATCTCTCTCCCTCCTCCTCCATCTCTCTCCCTCCTCCTCCATCTCTCTCCCTCCTCCTCCATCTCTCTCCCTCCTCCTCTCTCCCTCCTCCTCTCTCTCCCTCCTACTCCATCTCTCTCTCCCTACTCCATCTCTCTCTCTCCCTCCTTCTCTCTCTCCCTCCTCCAACTCTCTAACTCCTCCTCCATCTCTCTCCCTCCTCCTCCTCCATCTCTCTCCCTCCTCCATCTCTCTCCCTCCTCCTCCTCCATCTCTCTCCCACCTCCTCCATCTCTCTCCCTCCTCCATCTCTCTCCCTCCTCCTCCATCTCTCTCCCTCCTCCTCCATCTCTCTCCCTCCTCCTCCTCCATCTCTCTCCCTCCCTCCTCCATCTCTCTCCCTCCCTCCCTCCTCCATCTCTCCTCCTCCTCCTCCTCCATCTCTCCCTCCTCCATCTCTCTCCCTCCTCCTCCTCCATCTCTCTCCCTCCTCCTCCTCCATCTCTCTCCCTCCTCCTCCTCCATCTCTCTCCCTCCTCCTCCTCCATCTCTCTCCCTCCTCCTCCTCCATCTCTCTCCCTCCTCCTCCTCCATCTCTCTCCCTCCTCCTCCTCCATCTCTCTCCCTCCCTCCTCCATCTCTCCTCCTCCTCCTCCTCCATCTCTCCCTCCTCCTCCTCCATCTCTCCCTCCTCCTCCTCCATCTCTCCCTCCTCCTCCTCCATCTCTCCCTCCTCCTCCATCTCTCTCTCTCTCTCTCTCTCTCCCTCCATCTCTCTCTCCCTCCATCTCTCTCTCCCTCCCTCTTATTCCATCCTCTTTCTCTCCTCCCTCCACTCTCATATCTGCCCTGCAGCATCAATACTTCCCAGGCTCCCTCTCTTCACCCCTGTCTGTCCATGGTGGGTTTGAGGTCTTAGCATGTGAAGGAGAAAGAGCTGAGACAGAGCTAAGTAAAGACAGATCCTCTCTCCCCTCGATAGAGAAAACAAACTGAGGGGCTGTGTCCAAAGGCTGTGTCCAAAATGGCACCCTATTCTCTAAATAGTGCACTACTTTTGATCAGGGCCCAAAAGGCTCTGGTCAAAAGTAATGTGCACTATAAAGGGGATAGAGTGTCATTTCAGACACAGCCAGAGAGACAAAGAGAAGGCCTGCAACAGAGAGGCTGTGGTACTAGGAGAAGAGAGGATCGTTGGTGCAAAGGAAAGTAAGCTCTGGAATTGATTTAGCATGGGGTACACCAGCACCAATGCAACTTTTCTGAAACCAAGCTTAAAATGTAATTTCAGATAGAGTTCAATGAAATCTGATGTGCTACAACCTTATTAGTTCATCGATAATCACGTCTTTCTATTACGACTGGACAGCTTCCACCTCAGGTGAGAAAAACACATCTTATCCAATCAAGAGCTGGGATATAGCCAAATAAAAAAGGGATAGGGGGATGATCTGTAGTCTCTGGGCTAGGTCCCAAATGGCACCCTATTTCCTACATAGTGTACTACTTTTGACCAGAGCTCTATGGACCCTGGTCAAAAGTAGTGCACTATATAGAGGATAGGGTGCCATTTGGGAGCCCTGTGGTGTATCACTCATTTGCCCGTCCAGGATAGACAACAGAGAGGACATGCATTTACTTGCTTGTCCTTCTGCTGCCAATCCCACCAACCAGGACCAGACGTTACCATCACTAGCCGACCCCCCACCACCACCTCCCAATCACAGAGGTGAGACATCGCTCGGCAGGCAGGAGGGGGTCGGCGACAATCTGATTCAGGAAGCACCACAGGGGGTACCATCGCCACCGAGGAAGAGGGATTACCCAGAAGCTCTGGCGTGTCCAGACTTAGGGCCGCCCCGGAAACATTAGGGGGTGATGGATCATATAGCCACACACTGCCTCACTACACAACCCCAAACATAAGATGGGTGATTCTGATTTGACAAGGAAGGCATGTATACTGTATATAAGGGGGAGGGAGGGATATACTGTAACTTGGTGAAACGGATGGGGGGGGGGTCATACCACTTAACTAGGAAGAATCATCTGAAATGGAGACCCAGTAAATCTCACAACTGTTGTCAGGGCTAGACTGTTACCATGGCACTACAGGACACTGACCAGCCATAGGTCACTTGGTTTCTATGGATATGAGCTCTTCGGTCATAACACAATGGCATGAATAGGTCTTATCATATTCTTATTGGACATCAGACTCAGTGACACTGGCGTCCTCTTCTGTTGTTTTATTTAGTTCATTTAGAACATGATAGTATGTGCACTGTCTTTTAAAATGTGGTGATTTCCAGCATCTTGACAGCATCAATCAAATGCAATCTAAAATATATCTATTTGAATTATTCAATTCTACTCTATTCTATCTTTATTTATTTTTATGTTTTATATTCTTCACCATTTCCGTCTATTACAAGACCAGCAATTATTTCAATGATTCAGGTCCGTAGAGATCTGAGGCTGGCAGGTTTTTGTGCGTCTGGCTTCTTTTTAAGAGCAGATCCAAGGTCAGAGACGAGCTAATCCTGCTCCTCATTCTCCTGGTGAAGTAATGAAGTGTAACACTGACCCCAGTCTCACCCCCAAAGATCTGCTCTGGCTGGCCAGGTGAAAAACTGATCTGGAGACAGTAGTACTTTATTCTTGGTTTGGAAATACAGTAAAACCAGGTACAGTGATTGTTTACTGAGGAAACCACACAGAGAAACATAAGGGTATTATTTTCCAAGTTTTCAAATCCACCACAATATCCAATGTGACATTGAACCAGTGGCGTGTATTCATGGATACCAAGGGAAGCCAGTCTTCCCAAAAACATTTCCAAGTAAAAAAACATAAAATAATGTATCTTTCGTCTCTCTGTCCTTCAATTCGCTTTGAGGCTGAATGTTTCTAACCGGAGATTGCATTCGAACAAACGAAACAGTGCCCTTCTATCTCTGTATGTGTAGGCCATCTATCTGATGCTGTCTGGTCCAAAAGAGTATGACATTGTTGCCACCCATAGCATTGAATGCATGGGAAGCCAGCGAGCATTTGGCCTCCCTTGATTAAAAAAAGTATCAAATAATAGCCCATCAGCGTTGCGCTAAACTGTGAATGGTCCTGGTGCACCAAAAGAAAGTGTAAAGGGAAGCCCGTTTGGATTTGGCTTCACTCCTATCAAATCGCATCGAGAGCATACGTTATTGATAGAAACAACTTGAATTGTTGTTTTCTACTTGCATGAACACACACACACAGAGAAATCAGAACCATGGACAGCCACATCATATTTAGCTTACGCTGATTGGATTAAATCGTTTTTGTTATCTTTTAGTTGTTGAATTAGACTAAGCATAGGTGATTTGGTGATTTGATTATGTTGAAGTTGAAATGGTGCTGGAATAGTGGAGGGAGCTCCTGTTTTCTTTGTGACTTGCGATAAATCTCTGTGGTTCTAAATCAATAGTTGTTTAGTGGTCTGAAAATGTCGGAAACATTAACTTGCTTGACCATGCTGTAGGTCATGTAACTGTCTGTTACTCTACATGCAATATGCTTTGTGGACTTCACCGGACAGAGGTTGCTATCCGGTTTTGTGATGAAACAAAGGTGTGGTTGAATTTATTCTGCCACTGTGTTTTCTTATTGTCTCGGCCTTAGGCCTATATATCACAGTCACAAGGCATATGAACTAACTAACGCTAGCCACACAATTATCACAACACGTAGGTTGTAATATGGCTTTTTTTCTGGCTTTCCTGGTAATTTTACCCACGCACCGCTACTGTGTTGAACAGAAATGTTTAGGAACAGAAACCACCATCTTTAATAGAATCCTTCCTATTTGCATTGAGACCTGATCACTGCCTGGTTAGTAGTGTTTTAAATGATCCCATGTACTTGAGCATCTAATGATTTCTACAATGCATTTCAATTAGCCTAATCGAATTGCTGTCTTCAATCAATTACGGGACCGCCCCATGCTCGTTTGTCTTCCAATCAAGACATTGGGAATCCTACCATCAATTCTCATTTAAGAGGAGAGCGGGTCAAACAAATTAACTTGGATCGCATCCATCCAGATGTCAGGTCTAGTCGTTGTACGTACACGATAAAACACATTTTTGGGCAAGTCGGACATCTTGTATTCCCATCTTGGATAAATGACCTATATGTCATATAAGACTGCTGTGGAGTGTGGAGATATCATCCATGAGTATTTCATGCCCACCATCCGGATCATTATACAGTAGCCTACAAGGCAGGTTAGCGTTTCATGCAATGAATTGTTCTGGAGGCGGCTCTGCAAAGTGGTCACTAGCTGGCACAGCCACAATATCATAAAATCGGATTTCAAACCTAACCTTAACCACACTGCTAACCCTAACGCCAAACCCTAACCTTAACCACACTGCTAACCCTAACGCCAAACCCTAACCTTAACCACACTGCTAACCCTAATGCCAAACCCTAACCTTAACCACACTGCTAACCTTAATGCCAAACCCTAACCTTAACCACACTGCTAACCCTAATGCCAAACCCTAACCTTAACCACACTGCTAACCCTAATGCCAAACCCTAACCTTAAATGAAGACAAAAAAAAGCACATTTTTGTTTTCATTAATTTTTACAATAAACCCAATGTTGCCTATCTAAGGGGAAATTGCTAAGTTCAGTCTCCAGGCAAGACTCAGGACAATAACACTGGGTGAATCAATGTTGTTTCCACATCATTTTAATGAAATTATGTTGAACCAACATGGAATAGACGTCTGTGCCCAGTGGGAAACATCAACCTGAATACAAGCTGACCGTAAGGTATACATATTAGGAACTTCCTCCTCCTCAGACCTCTCCCAGTCAATTGTATTTATTTATTATTTAACCTTGATTTAATTAGGCAAGTCGGTTAAGAACAAATTCTTATTTACAATGACGGCCTACACAGGCCAAACCCGGACGACGCTGGGCCAATTGTGCGCCGCCCTATGGGACTCCCAATCACGGCCGGTTGTGATACAGCCTGGAATCGAACCAGGGGGTCTGTAGTGACGCCTCAAGCACTGAGATGCAGTGCCTTAGACCGCTGCGCCACTAGACCCTGCACAAGTCAAGCGTCAACCCTCTCCTAGTCAAGTATCAAACCTGCACTAGTCAAGTGTCACCCCTCCTCCTCAACCCTCCCCTAGTCCAGGGTTTCTGGGGCCCCCCATGGGTGCACATTTTGGTTTTTGCCCTAGAACTACACAGCTGATTCAAATAAACAACTCATCATCAAGCTTTGATCATTTGAATCAGCTGTGTAGTGCTAGGGCAAAAACCAAAACGTGCACCTAGGTGGGACCCCAGGACCATGTTTGGGAAGCCCTGCCCTAGTCAAGCATCAGCCCTGCATTGGTCAGTTATTACCCCTGCTCTAGTCAAGCATGTTATTACTTCAACCTCGTGAAAGTGACACTGACATGTTTTAATTTCCGTCAAAAACAACTTTATATCAAAGGAGTGCCATTGATTTGACGGCCTGCACTTGCGCAGTTCGGTCCGAGACAACCGTTAGACCCGATGATGTGTTTTCTGCGCATGAGCTTAGCTAGCCAACGTCAACATGACATCACCTACAAGTGTGATCGAGGATTTCTATTGGAGACGCAGTTTCGGCCTATCTTCATACTGTACTGGGGCGGCGCACAATTGGCCCAGCGTCGTCCAGGGTAGGGGAGGGAATGGTCGGCAGGGATGTAGCTCAGTTGGTAGAGCATGGCGTTTGCAACGCCAGGGTTGTGGGTTTGATTCCCACGGGGGGCCAGTATGAAAAAAAAAAATTACTAAAAATAATGTATGCACTCACTAACTCTAAGTCACTCTGGATAAGAGCGTCTGCTAAATGACTAAAATGTAATGTAATGTACTGTCTTTGCTGGGAGGGTTACATATCTTGGTTAATCAGATTCCCAATTACACACACATATCACAATGACTACAGTAACAGAACATGTTTATACCAGCATTGTTCTGAAAATATAATGTACCAATGTCAGATATCACATTGGTTTCCTTACCAAAACAGACAGACAGGCAGAGGTGGCACTGGCACAGTACAACTAACAAATAAACACAAGCTTCCGCTACAGTCTAAGTTCAGCCAGTCCAGATGTAGGTGGCGACTCAGGAGCAGCACAGCGATGGTTGCCAAGGTGCCCAGATAGTCATTTAACCCTCATTGGTGGAGAGAGAGACACACAAGCTGAAGGGCGAAGTCGTTTTTCAAACTGGGCTCTTTCCATTCTCAATATCTCCCCTGTCGTTTAACAGATAAATATGGATTCTTGGAGGGATTTCTGTTTACTGCAAATGCCAGCCTTGCTCTTTCATTTCAGTAGGTAGCCTGCATTCTGCTTTTGGGTGTGATTTAGGCTAATTGTGAGAAACAACAATAACCACTTCTATTGGAGATCAAAGTATTACACTACTATGTTCAAGCATAAAATAGCAAGTTACACCACTAAAGGTCAATAGCAGGAATGGCTGGACTTCGAAACTCAAATCTCACTTGTTTCTCACTGCAGTCCACCATGAAATCCAGGCAGAATAATACAAGTAGGGCATGTACCATCTGTAAAGGCCATCCTATAGGGAGACCTTCCTCCGCCACACAAGAGCTCTCTCTCAGTCAGTTCTCAGGGCCATAGCATGTTTGGATGTCGATGAGTGTACATTCCATGGCACTGACTTTCAACAGACGCCCTGAGAGTACCACAATGGTTATCACAACAATTAGACTGACAGCTCTTTTCTAAACCAAACTTGATTTATTTTATTTTCCTAAGATTAATGTCCTGCCTGTACAGTAAGGTTGGCTTCGGTCAGCAGTATAAAATGGGGCATTCGCTCCCTCTCTCGCTCTCTCTCTCTCTCTCTCTCATAAACACACTGCTAGCATGGATTCATTTAGGTGGTAATGTTAAATGATGCATACTAGCACATTCCTCTCCTCTCTGACACACACACAGCTTGCTGCTGGAGGGAGACACCTGGCCCATATCCTCGTGCCAGAAAAACGCCACGTCCGGCTGTCCAGTCAGTCTGTGTCCAGTTGCCAGACCAGTGGTCCAGTGTGGCTGGCACCGGTTACCCTGCCCATCTGCCACCAGGCGCTAACTCGCCCCGTCACCCGCTCTGCCTGCTCCCACGCCACTTGTCCAGCGAGAGCGGGACGTGGCGGGAACAATGAGTCACGGCGGTGCCCACTGCCCTGGCACGGCTCCCTGACATGTCAACGTGACGTGATAAAGCCAGCTTCGCCAGCCATGGCCACAGCTTTTACTGTGGGCCATCCCCACCTTGCCCCCGGAGCAGAGAAAGGAGCCAGGAACATGCCAGGGCAGTAAAACGGCCAGTGATCAACTACCAGGGAGCAGAGCTCAGCTGCCATCTTGTCACCTCAGTGGGCAGAACAGGGTCGTGTTCATTAGGCATCAAACGGAACAAAAACGGACTGAAACAGGGATGGACTAGCTGAAACACTAGGAAACACTAGTTTCTATTTTCTGTTGCAAAACGTTTTGCTACGGTATACCCTGATGAATATGACCCTGGTAGGGCTGGGTGGAGAATGGGCTGTATCCATTACCGGCCATTAGTGAACCAGACCAAAACACACTGCATAATAAATGGTGCATTTTTATGAGTATGAATATTTTTTGATACTTTCATATAGCCCAATTTTCAGATAATGTTCACCAAAAACCCAGGCAAACAAGCGTGTGCAGTTATCTTAACCAGGTTTGAGTGGTAGCCTAGTAGTTTGGAGGGTCTGGTGCTTGGCTGACCCAGTCCAGCAGAGGGCAAGGTTACCCCAGGGCAGCAGCACTGAGTGGTCATTAACACAAGGAGAGGGCAAGGCAGAGTGCAGTCTATTGGTAGTTAATAGCAACTATCCAATATAAACCTCCTCCACTCCTCCAAGCCAGAACGGAAAAACTAGCTTCCGTCCCAAATGGCACCATATTCCCTATATAGTGCACTACTTTTGGCTAGAGCCCTTGGTCAAAGGTAGTACACTATATAGGGAATAGGGTACCATTTGGGACGCACCCTAGAACACTTTTTGCTAGTTGCCAGGGCTTTAAGTGCTGTAGCATTAATCCCTCCATCATAAAAGACACTGGGCTCAAAGCACAGTGGAATAAAATACAAGATTGTACCGTTCTTCTTCTGCCACTCTGCATGACTCAATTTAGCGGAGTCTGGGATTGTGGCGTGCAGGGAACTGTCTTGTAGTTTTCCCTACACAGTAGAGAGAGAGAGAGAGATTTATGGTTGTGAGGTCTGGGGTCCGCTCACCAACCAAGAATTCACAAAATGGGACAAACACCAAATTGAGACTCTGCATGCAGAATTCTGCAAAAACATCCACTGTGTACAACGTAAAACACCAAATAATGCATGCAGAGCAGAATTAGGCCAATACCCGCTAATTATCAAATACCAGAAAAGAGCAGTTAAATTCTATAACCACTTAAAAGGAAGCGATTCCCAAACCTTCCATTACAAAGCCATCACCTACAGAGAGATGAACTTGGAGAAGAGTCCCCTAAGTAAGCTGGTCCTGATAGAGTACACAGTGGCAGAATACCTGACCATTGTGACTGACCAAAACTTAAGGAAAGCTTTGACTATGTACAGACTCAGTGAGCATAGCCTTGCTATTGAGAAAGGCCGCCGTAGGCAGACCTGGCTCTCAAGAGAAGACAGGCTATGTGCACACTGCCCACAAAATGAGGTGGAAACTGAGCTGCACTTCCTAACCTCCTGCCAAATGTATGACCATATTAGAGACACATATTTCCCTCAGATTACAGCGATCCACAAAGAATTCGAAAACAAACCCAATTTTGAATAACTCCCTTATCTACTGGGTGAAAAACCACAGTGTGCCATCACAGCAGCAAGATTTGTGACCTGTTGCCACAAGAACAAGGGCAACCAGTGAAGAACAAATATTTATGTTTATTTATTTTCCCATTTGTACTTTAACTATTTGCACATTGTTACAACACTAATATATATATATATATATATATATTTATACATAATATGACATTTGAAATGTCTTTATTCTTTTGGAACTTCTGAGTGTAATGTTTACTGTTAATATTTATTGTTTATTTCACTTTTGTTTACTATCTACTTCACTTGCTTTGGCAATGTTAACATACGTTTCCCATGCCAATAAAGCCCTTAAATTGAAAATTGAAATTGAGAGAGTGTGTGTGTATAGAGTGTGTGTATAGAGTGTCTGTATGTAGCGGAGGAGGTGTGACAGGCTGACCTCTGTATGCAGCCGTGAAGGAGTGTAGTCCAGCACTGCCTGTCAAAACATGGTCTGTCTGGAGCCCTGCCTGGAGAGACCACTGGAAAGACACTGCCTGTCAAAACATGGTCTGTCTGGAGCCCAACCTGGAGAGACCACTGGAAAGACACTGCCTGTCAAAACATGGTCTGTCTGGAGCCCTGCCTGGAGAGACCACTGGAAAGACACTGCCTGTCAAAACATGGTCTGTCTGGAGCCCAGCCTGGAGAGACCACTGGAAAGACACTGCCTGTCAAAACATGGTCTGTCTGGAGCCCAGCCTGGAGAGACCACTGGAAAGACACTGCCTGTCAAAACATGGTCTGTCTGGAGCCCAGCCTGGAGAGACCACTGGAAAGACACTGCCTGTCAAAACATGGTCTGTCTGGAGCCCAGCCTGGAGAGACCACTGGAAAGACACTGCCTGTCAAAACATGGTCTGTCTGGAGCCCAGCCTGGAGAGACCACTGGAAAGATGCTGCCTGTCAAAACATGGTCTGTCTGGAGCCCAGCCTGGAGAGACCACTGGAAAGACACTGCCTGTCAAAACATGGTCTGTCTGGAGCCCAGCATGGATAGACCACTGGAAAGACACTGCCTGTCAAAACATGGTCTGTCTGGAGCCCAGCATGGATAGACCACTGGAAAGACACTGCCTGTCAAAACATGGTCTGTCTGGAGCCCAGCCTGGAGGGACCACTGGAAAGACACTGCCTGTCAAAACATGGTCTGTCTGGAGCCCAGCCTGGAGGGACCACTGGAAAGACACTGCCTGTCAAAACATGGTCTGTCTGGAGCACAGCCTGGAGAGACCACTGGAAAGACACTGCCTGTCAAAACATGGTCTGTCTGGAGCCCAGCCTGGAGGGACCACTGGAAAGACACTGCCTGTCAAAACATGGTCTGTCTGGAGTCCAGCCTGGAGAGACCACTGGAAAGACACTGCCTGTCAAAACATGGTCTGTCTGGAGCCCAGCCTGGAGGGACCACTGGAAAGACACTGATAATAGCGACTGGCAAGAGGGCAGCAGGACCAGGAGAGAGGGATGGGGGGGAGTGAAGGATGGATAGAGAGAGAGAGGGGGATAGAGGAGATGAGAGGGGGATGAGGGCTAGTGAGAGAGTACAGCCAGAGATAATAAGGGGGAGCTAGTAGCTTGAGCAAGGGAGACGAGAGGGCTGATTTTCACCCTGCATACCACTGATCTAGGACACAGCCTCTCAAGGCAGAGAGATGAGGCAGAGAGGGGAGGGGGAGAGGCAGAGAGAGATGAGAGGGGAGGGGGAGAGTTGCCAAGCCAGAACCTCTCTGCCTGGGTTGATGTCTCTGTCTCTGCCAGAGAACACTGAGTCCTAACAGATACACACACACACACACACCAGAGGGAGGAGACCGGGTCCAAGACATCCATCCACCTTTTGAAAGATGCACTGTGTCCGCCAGGTCTCATCGGACCTCCTTTTGTTTAAACAAGACATCTCAGTCGGTCAAATGTTGTTCCAGCCATTCTCAGGGTAGTAGAGACCGATTATTGGCCCGCAGTAATCGAACAGCTGAATTCACTTAGGCCCAGAGGAGGCACAGCCAGGTCAATTAGACTGTGGATTAAGAGTGATTGCCTTCTGTGTCCTGAGGTGGCGCGGAATGGCGCTGGCTGCCATCTTGAGAATCGCTTTCATTAGGTTATATTATCATGGCGGCCGCTGGCTATGCTAAGATAAGCTAACACACACACGTGCAAATGCTAAGCACCACCACCAACAATGGACTCTTTTACCTGGAGTCTGGAGTGGGGTGGACTTTAAGATTTTAACAATGCAATCGAGGAGGGTGATGGGTCGGTAGTTTTGGCTGGAAAGGGGCAGAGTGAGATAACCCTTTTTCCTGACCAGACCGCCAGGGCGTTGTTTTATCAGGCAGTGTGCGCGGGGAGCCTAAGCAGCTGGATTTCATTAATTGAGTGCTGGCAGCACCGTCTCTCTCTCTTCTACGGCAGTGGTGACTCACACAGTGGGATTCATCCTTCTCTCTCACTCCCTCCGATATCATCTTCCAACCATAACTACAAATAATTATTCACTCAAATCCATTACCAGAGGTCAATCAAGTTCACCCTATCGGCTTCTAAAGTCCAATTACTGGGCGCCAAGGAAGACTCCTGCTCTCCATCTCTCTCCACATGTAGATCATCATCATCCCCAGGCCCATAGGCAGCAGGCGGGCGAGCCAGCAAATTACACACAGCAAACACAGGTCTGTGTGTGGAAGAATTAGTGAGTGTGGATGAGAATGAGTTTCCCTCAGGCGCTTTAATAAAAGGGGGAGACTCACACTAGCTGACCACCCGAGGGGCCCCATCATACTATTTACCACCATGCTCTGCCTACTATGTTCAGTAGAATGACTAGACCCCACTCAGACTGGTAGTGAGACACCATAAAAACTAGCCAATCAGTGTCTCATCGTCCATAAGTAGACACCATATAGATAGATTAACCCTACACTCCTTTTAATATCGCAAGACATGTCCACCAGCCACTAGGGGTCTACTACTAGAGGAGAGAGAGAGAGAGACGGTATGGTGTAATGAGGGGATTTCTTAGAGGGTGAGCACACAAACAACAAAAAAGCACAAATCATACACACACACCCTCCATCCTCTCTGCTCTCGCCAGTCCAATCCATCCCTACTAGTGTCTGTGGGTCGTTTTACAGCGGTCTTGAAACTGAGCCGTGAGCCTGAATGAAATGCTTCACACACACACTCATCTGTCACGAGAGAGACGGCCGAGCAGCCAGCCGAGTCGGAGCGACCGGGCGGGCGGGAGGAGTGTGTGTCAGGGAAGGGTGTGTGTGTGTGTGTGTGTGTGTGAGCAGGGGGAACTGTGGGGAGACGAGGAGAGACAAAACAGCAGGGAAGGAGAGGCTTTGTGGATCGGCAGACCATGACCAGCAGCCACACTACACACACACACACACACACACACACACACACAGCGAGAAAGAGCCCAGCGTTAGCATGGTGGGAGGGCCCAGGTGACATTTCATTCAGTGTCACGCATCCCACTCGCTCTGATCAGAGCAGACAACATACCCAAATACAACACCAGCAGGACCAACAGCAAAACAACAACCACCTAGGGGTTCTTTTCAATCCTAATCGCTGAAGCGTTACAGATTTCGTGATAGAAATGGAAAGGTAATTTACAATTGAGCCGACATATGCAGCGTTTACCGTCTCCGCCAACTTGGGAACATTGCCTTTAATTTTCAAATTGGGCTTTAGCGCTGAATTTCCGCGATACAGATTGAATAGAGCCCTAGGTCTCTGTCTAGCACTACACACAAGTTACCACAACAATGCTTCATACTAACCATTCAGAATTCTAAGACATGGTTCTGTAGACCAGCAGCAACAACAGACTGCATAGGTCTGTCACCACAACAATGTCTACACTACCATTTATAACAATAAGACTTGGTTGTCTTTAGTCATAGAAACAACACACAGGAATCTGACTGTCGTGTCTCTACAACAATGCTCTATACTACTAACCATTCATAATGATTACATTGTTTTGTAATTAGTCATCATTTGCAGATGTCAAGTGCAGCTGGGTTTGGATGAAAATGTGGGGATGGACCGCCGCGCTGACGGACAGAAAATATATCAATCCAAGTCTTGAGAAATAAAAAATCCCCCTCCAACCCCATCAAAGATCGTGTCCAGGTCCTGTGCTTACATGAAAGAAATGGCTCTAAATGGTAAACACATGTGGACTGGTCTGTGTTTGGGCTAAAATGGCTGAACATTGAACATGATACGACAGCACTTGAGTTAATCTTTCCACTGAGAAACCGCATCAGGGTGTTTACACTGGAGCCTAGTGTACACTGTGTGTGTGTGTGTGTGTGTGTGTGTGTGTGTGTGTCCAGAGATGAAGCTGGGACTGACTGTTCCCTAGAGTGGTACAGTGTGTGTGAGAGAGACAGCTTGATGAAGGAGAAGGGTGTTATTCAAGCCTAATGAATCCATCTGCATTCAGGGGGCAGTCTTCTTCCAGGCGCAGACAGGAGCAAACGACCGCCAACCTGCGAGCAGAGAGACACTCTGGAGGCTGGGGCTCACTCCTCCGGAACAGACAGATGTAAACGATCAAGGAAAGCTTGAAGTGGATGGAATAAATGGGGGGGACTGGGACGGATTTGACTAAGAATCGAGGGATTCTTTCCTAACAACAAACAGAGGTTTGTGGCTATGGACTGCAGCATAGAAGCAGTTTTTCCCCACTGTATGTAGACTGTCCTGGACATCCTTTACAGTGGCACTGCACAATGAGGTTGATGCCTACTGCGCCGGTGTAACTGACGCTTTATGATAATACTATTGTCTCTTTGATCATTCCTCTGCCCAGCAGTAGGTAGGTCGCCTAGTGTCTGCTAGAAGCCAGGCTCTGACTGGCATGGAGGATGGATGTGAAGGATTACCATGGTGTCCTCAGAGCTCCAGGGAAGAGGGATCTGGTATCCTAGCAGCCTTTCTGTGACCTGTCACCCAGCACATCCTGAGGGGAGGAGCGGGGAGGGAGGAGGGTGGCTCTCAGGCCAGTCATTATGATAATGGTTTAGATGAGGTTGTGGAGTTAGGGGGACATCAAGTGGCCAAGAGGCTTCATTGCGAAACTCAGGTAATTTTGGCTGGATTACATTTAAAATGTTCCACAATCAATGGGAATAATATATGAAGTTTGTATTAAAAGTTGTAATGTTCAGAAGCTTCCTAGCCATTGTGTAGCAGCTACTTCCCCACACAAACATGTCATTAACAGAAAACGTCCACAACTATCTAATTCATTTCATAATTTATTCAACCCATCGATTCTGAAAAATCTATAAAACTGCATCCATTGATACTCTTCAAGTACAAACCGATAAACCGCAATGTCCAGTCTCTTGTATTAGTAAGTAGGTCAGTGTTTCAATTTGAAGGCAGTGTGTGCTGTGTGGAGTTGGGAGGGGGACCAATATCTACTATTCCTTCCCTTCTCTCATTTAGATGGACACTGATAGGTGAAAGCTTGACACCATCTTGCTTTCACCAATAAATGGTCCTTACAGAGCAGTGATCTGAGAGACAAGGCGAGAAGAGTAATCAATGTTACAGTATATGGATAATGCTGTTGGTAGTAGATCTCCACTTCGGCTAGAAGGTCACTGTGAGGAGGAGGAAGAGGAGGAGGTGAAGGCCTTCAGTAACAGATCAGCCGCCAGGCCCGGTGATATAGCTCCCCTGGTGACCCTGTCCTCTAGCTTGGGTAGCTCCCCCCTGACGGCAGGGTGTTCCTGGAAGTGCCTTAGGACATTCTCCTTGATCAGGCTCCACATCCACACCTTGTGCTGGGCCCTACGTTTGGTCTGGAAGTCCCCGCTGGACAGGGTGGCTGAGCGGAACGCCTCCATCTTACCCCACAGCTCTGGTACGCCCTCGCCTGTCTGGGATGACACACGCACTACCTGGTGGGGAGAACCATACACACAGACACAACCAGCATATATGGTTAGGGACCAGTAAGCGCACACACACACACACACACACACAGCATGTTCTACTATCCTTGTGGGGACCTCAAATGTATTTCCATGCAAAAACCTATTTTCCCTAACCCTTACCCTAACCTTAACCCTATGCTTAAAATACCCTTCGTCCTTTTGGGATTTCCGGTACCCACGAAGATAGTAACACAAGCCCACACACACAGTGCATACAGACATACACTGGCAGACACTCTCACATACAGCACCAGTCAAAGGTTTGGGCACACCTACTCATTCAAGGGTTTTTCTTTATTTTTACTATTTTCTACATTGTAGAATAATAGTGAAAACATCAAAACGATGAAATAACACATGGAATCATGTAGTAACCCAAAAAGTGTTAAACAAATCAAAATATATTTTATATTTGAGATTCTTCAAATAGCCACCCTTTGCCTTGATGACAGCTGTGCACACGCTTGGCATTCTCTCAACCAGCTTCACCTGGAATGCTTTTCCAACAGTCTTGAAGGAGTTCCCACATATGCTTAGCACTTGTTGGCTGCTTTTCCTTCACCCTGCCGTCCGACTCATCCCAAACCATCTCAATTGGGTTGAGGTCGGGGGATTGTGGAGGCCAGGTCATCTGATGCAGCACTCCATCATTCTCCTTCTTGGTAAAATTGCCCTTACACAGCCTGGAGGTGTGTTGGGTCATTGTCCTGTTGAAAAACAAATGATAGTCCCACTAAGCCCAAACCAGATGGGATGGCGTATTGCTGCAGAATGATGTGGTAGCCATGCTGGTTAAGTGTGCCTTGAATTCTAAATAAATCACAGACAGTGTCACCAGCAAAGCACCCCCACACCATAACACCTCCTCCTCCATGCTTTACGGTGGGAAATACACATGCCGAGATCATCCGTTCAACCACCCCACGTCCTAAAGACACAGCGTTTGGAACCAAACTAATGTCCATTGCTCGTGTTTCTTGGCCCAAGCAGGTCTCTTCTTCTTATTGGTGTCCTTTAGTAGTGGTTTCTTTGCAGCAATTCGACCATGAAGGCCTGATTCCCACAGTCTCTTCTGAACAGTTGATGTTGAGATGTGTCTGTGACTTGAACTCTGTGAAGCATTTATTTGGGTTGCAATTACTGAGGCTGGTAACTCTAATGAACTTATCTTCTGCAGCAGAGGTAACTCTGGGTCTTCCATTCCTGTGGTGGTCCTCATGAGAGCCAGTTTCATCATAGCGCTTGATGGTTTTTACGACTGCACTTGAGGAAAAGTTCAAAGTTCTTGAAATGTTCTGTATTGACTGACCTTCTAGTCTTAAAGTAATGATGGACTGTCGTTTCTCTTTGCTTATTTGAGGTGTTTTGCCATAATATGGACTTTGTCTTTTACCAAATAGGGCTATCTTCTGTATACCCCCCCCCCCCTACCTTGTAACAACACAACTGATTGGCTCAAATGCATTAAGAAGGAAAGAAATTCCACAAATTAACTTTTAAGAAGGTACACCTGTTAATTGAAATGCATTCCAGGTGACTACTTCACGAAGCTGGTTGAGAGAATGCCAAGAGTGTGCAAAGCTGTCATCAAGGCAAAGGGTGGCTATTTGAAGAATTTGAAATATAACATATAATTGTATTAGTTTAACACTTTTTGGGTTACTACATGATTCCATATGTGTTATTTCATAGTTTTGATGTCTTCACTATTATTCTATAATGTAAAAATAAAGAAAAACCCTTGAATGAGTAGGTGTGTCCAAACTTTTGACTGGTAGTGTATATGAACACACACAAGCACGCACGAACACGCGAATGCACGCACACACACGTGTGGACCCCCATGTAGTTGGTAATCAATCCCCCACACGCCCATGCAGGCACAGTAACACACCACAGATATCTCACACCCAGTGGGGTCTCTGTATTCACATATTCACCTCAGGCCTGTTCAGACAACACCAGTGATTTAAGGACTAAACAACTCAGTATTGACCAGTGCTTGAATGAGAGTGACGGCACTACAAAAAGGAAACTGTTAAGTCATATCTCAATGGTACAATGATATAGGGGTCATTCTATAGTACAACACACTATCAAGCTGTATTATATCTTGTCATTTCTAATTGGTCTAGTTACAATTCAAGTGTGCCAATAGACATGGTGAACTACTGTAGAAATGTCTTACAAAGTTACAGTCAAAATGATTAATCTGCTAGAAGGGAGCCTTCCAAAGTGCCATCTCCCCTTAACCTAATATTGAGATCTGGCAGAGGAGGAATCATGTGGAGACCCATTAAAAATCACTGTGGTGGAGATCTCCTGTCCTGAAGTAAGTGTTGCTGCCTCTGGTACTAGTGGAGAGAGGAACAGGGCCAGAGAGCGAGAGAGAGAGAGAAATTGAGACAGAAAAAGAGAGTTGAGATGGAGAGAAAGAGGTGGAGAGAAAAATGGAGACAGAAAAACAGAGAGAGAGAGCGAGACCGAGAGACAGAGAAAGAGAACCAGAGAGCGAGACAGGTCTGGGAGCCTTTTATCTGAGTGGGTGGGCTGCTAATCAGGAAAATACATGACACAGCAGCTCTGTATTCAGAGTGGGGAGGTAGAGGAAGGGTGGGTGGGGAGGTAGAGGAAGGGTGTGTGGGTGGCGGTAGGGGACTTTGGCAGGGTGCCAGGTGGGCAGATGCTGCATTGGGCCGCGGTCGGTCTGAGACAAAGAGACAAAGAGACAACGCTAGCCCAGGGTGGGGAGGCATGCAGAGAGCGCCCTCTCCCCACCCCCGGAACACTGCGACAGACTAGAGTGCCCTGATGATGACATCACATTATCCCCCTCCCCCGGGTCAGCTGACCTCGTTGTGCAGTGGGACGGCCTGTCGGCTCTGGTGATGTGGGTGCGCGCGCGGAGAGTTATGGGCGCCAAAAAAGGATTATCAGTGGAAATGTAACACATCTCTCCAATAGAGGAAATGAGGAAAAATATCAGGTTCCAACACCATGTTGCCTGGAGTTCTATTCCCCAGGTAACAGGTAACATGGATTATGTCATGTTTTGCAATTTTTTGTCACATGCATTTTTGTAGGTATGCATTTATTGATCATTTTGGGGTTTTATTTCTTAATTCTGTGCGAATGAAAGTATGAGCATAAACACACATAACCCAAAACTAACCACGTTCCTGGTCTTGGACTTCTTCCTGAGCAGCTATTTGAAGCACTTTTATATACGTTTTACCCCTTCCTACTACCCCTCAGACAAAAAACATTAAACCCAATACTACCCACCTTAGGGTTCCAGGACTTTGATTTCTTCCTGAGCAGTTTCAGAGCACTGGTGTACTCTGCCTGGATTCTCCTGGCTGGAATTAACAGGTCTCCGTCTGCTTTAGTGACCACCACCAGGTCTGCCATCTCTATGATGCCTCGCTTAATGCCCTGGCAATAGAGAAGACACACACAGATTCAGATTCAGTACCCTGCCCTGAACTTTAGAAACTGTCACTAGACGGCTACCACCCGGTTACTCTACCCTGCACCTTAGAGGCTGCTGCCCTATGTACATAGTCATGGAACACTGGTCACTTTAACAATGGAACACTGGTCACATTAATAATGGAACACTGGTCACTTTAATAATGTTTACATACTGTTTTACCCATTTCATATGTATATACTGTATTCTAGTCAAGGCCATCCTCTTTAACTATTGTTGTACGTATACTATTCTTCAGATATACTAGATATTCTATCCATATAGTGTCTATACATCACATCACAGGAGGCTGCTGAGGGGAGAACGGCTCATAATAATGGCCGGAACGGAGCAAATGGAAGCCATGTGTGTGATGTAATTGAGCCCAATCCACCTATTATGCTCCAGTCATTACCATGAACCCGTTCTCCCCAATTAAGGTGCCACCAACCTCCTGTGCATCACACACATATATATATATTTATACTCCGGACTCCGACATTTCTCATCCTAATATTTCTTAATTCCATTCTTTTACTTTTAGATTTGTGTGTATTGTTGTGTATTGTTAGATATTACTGTACTGTTGGAGCTAGAAATACAAGCATTTCGCTACACCCGCAATAACATGTGCTAAATATGTGTATGTGACCAATACAATTTGATTTGATTTGAATCAACTTTATTGATTTCCAGAGGGGAAATTGGATGTAAATCTTATGTCTATATATCTAAACTGATTGATGGACAGTCACAGTCTGTGATCCTGTTTGAATCCTTAAAAATGCATCCTGAGAAAGGATAAGTGAAGACAACAGGGTGGAAAGAAACCATTTTGTTTCTTTTCCAAATATGAAAGGAGCGAGGAAACAGGGATGCACTTTAAAGAGTTGAACTAAGCTCATGAGACATTTATATTAATCAAGAATCAATGGATATATTATTCATTTAAATGATCAAAAATGTCTGTAAATATCACAGAGTGGTTCTTTAATGGCATTGTAACTGGGGAGTGTGATGGTGATGGTGGTGCAGCCTGTCTGACCTGTAGTTCATCGCCCCCTGCTGGTGGGATCAGCAACACAAACATGTCCACCATGTCAGCCACTGCAAACTCTGACTGGCCCACACCTGAGGACACAACACACAATGAAACTAAGTATTTATGAAACGCTAGGAATTTTCTTCATAAACTTTATCAGCTATGTTATGTAATCTCATCATTTTCTTCTTCATACCATTCAGACTTTATAAACCATGTGATGTGAAAGATGCAAAGCATGAATCACAGTGAGACTAAATCTGGTTCAATAAAAACTGTGCAGGTGGCCTATCGCAGGTGAAGATTTGTTCCTTTTGAGGCTTTTAAACAGTCAACTGATCTGTTGGGTTCCTCACCTACAGTTTCTACCAGAACGATGTCGTAGCCGCCCCCCTCACAGAGTACTATGGCCTCATTGGTGGTCCTGGTGACTCCCCCCAGTGTTCCAGAGGTAGGGGAGGGTCTGATGAAAGCGCTCATGTCTCTGGAGAGCTCAGTCATACGAGTCTTGTCACCCATCAGAGACCCTGGAGAGAGGGGAGGATTTACGCGTAACACCAACACAAAGTATAAAAGTGGTAGTATATCAGTATAGCTATCAATATTTAATAATAATCCTTTGCCTAGTTTGAAGAAGATATATGTGAGGTACACAGGAGGCTGCTGAGGGGAGAACGGCTCATAATAATGGCCGGAACGGAGCAAATGGAATGGCATCAAACACCTGGAAACCATGTGTTTGATACCATTCCACAAACTCCGCTCCAGTCATTAACAGAAGCCCGTTCTCCCCAATTAAGGTGCCACCAACCTCTTGTGGTGAGGAAACTATATTGAACAACATTGCATAAGGAGGAATAGTTATGTAAATGTTTCCAAAATCTCATATATTACGGTGTAAGAATCTGTCTGGCATTACAACGCATTCTAACGGACCCATTTAACCCAATACATATAGTCCACAACACTGATGAAATACATTTTACATTACATTTTAGTCATTTAGCAGACGCTCTTATCCAGAGCGACTTACAGTTAGTGAGTGCATACATTATTTTTTATACTGGCCCCCCGTGGGAATCGAACCCACAACCCTGGCGTTGCAAACGCCATGCTCTACCAACTGAGCTACATCCCTGCCGGCCATTCCCTCCCCTACCCTGGACGACGCTGGGCCAATTGTGCGCCGCCCCATGGAATACCATTCACAAACATAGCAATGAATATGTAGAATGATGTAGAGACATACCTCCTGTGGTGCAGGATGAGGGGTCGACAGCCAGAACCGAGACTTTATGTCCTTGTCCTGTGAGCATCTTCCCCACCACCTCAATGAAGGTGGACTTCCCAGCTCCGGGTGGGCCAGACAGACCTACAGACAGACAGACAGACAGACGTCACCTCACAGAGAACAAACAGGCTCGCACATCAAGCCCACACTCTTCTCCATATGGTCTTTTAAGACTTAGCTACCTCAATTGTATGAATAGAAAAATCTTCAATAAAAAGCTCACATTGCATCCCACCAATTCAAGTAGTCCAACTCTAAGCAAGCCACTAGTTCAGATGTTTAAATGTTCACATATTATTAGGTCTGTGTGCATTCTGTGTACTGGGCATAGACACAACAATGTTGAACATAACAAATCCACATACTAACCCACTCTGAAGGCCAGGGGTTTCCCTCCATTCTGTTTCTCCTGCTCCTTCCTGTAGGCCAGTACTCTCTGCAGCAGGACCTGGGCCAGCTCTTTCTTCCTGGGGTGCTGGGTCTCCACCAGGGTAATGGACTCAGCCAGACTGGCCCGCTGACCTGAGATTAGTCCTTTATACAGTTTATTCAACAGCCTCTGCTCTGGTGGACTCAGCTCCTTGATATGGCTTAGGGTGGATTCCACACACATACTCCGGATGTGTTGGGAGTTAAGCCCAGGGAAAGAGGGGGTACGAGTGCAGGATGGTGGGGCTAGACGGTGGAGGAGGCATCGGCCCCATGTTGGGGTGACAGTTCGTAAGAGGGAGAGGGAGGACAAGCGGTGGAGGAGAGGAAAGAGTACTGAGGGTCCCATGGTTGTCTGGCACTGGTCCCTTTTCTAGGGGAGAGAGTCTGTTAATGATGTAACGTTAGAGGACACTATGATAAACAGGCATTCAATAGAGATTTGTGACACATTTCAGTTAATTCAACAAGGCAGAACAAAAACTAGGCTGTTGCTGATTATTCTATGACACTCACTTTGGGCTATTTAGACTGTTTGAGGTTGTGGCATTCAAGAGCAAATACTGCCAGTAGAAACGAATGGACATATGCATATATACATACATACACCGGTAACTGACTGACAAGTAGCCATAGCTAAACAGTTACAAAACGTGTACATACAATGGAGAACTCACCTTAATAGCTAGCTATTTGTACATGAATCTGTTTAGTTCGTCTTTGCTGTTGTCCTCTACTATTGCTCCAAACACTTTCATAACTGAGTATTAATTTAGGAATAAAGAAAATAAGGAGAATTCTGTCATTTGCTACTCAAAAGCAATCACACGTTGACCTACCAGTGTTTTGGTCGTCACTAGTTACCGCTGTCACAAAGTCATAAACCCCGCCCATTTCTACAATTGATCTTCTTAACATTTGATATTAAACCTAACCCTAACCTTAACCCTAACCTTAGCCACACTGCTAACCTTATGCCTAGCCATAACCTTCAATTAAGACCAAAAAGCTAATTTTAGTTTTCATAAATCTTTACGCTATGGCCAATTTTGACTTCGTGGCTGTGCTATCTAGTGAAACCCAGTGGGGTCTTGCTTTTTTGCTTCGTTCACTTCCTACTTCCTGTGACGTAAAACACCGCCCCTTTCTAGAATAAATAGTACTACTCAAGGCCACGCGGTGGTGGCATTTATCTACGGATAGATAACTCTGGCACAATTTTGCATGTTAGGCTGAATGAATTTTTCAATTTTCAGCCATTATGGCCATACAATTTCAAGTTAGTGTCTTGAGTTGTAATACTTTTGTGGGTGCTTATACAGTATTTGTCCTATTTCATACAGGTACACGTGTATTAAAATGCATGTAAATTGAAAATGTGTTTTTTGCATATCCCACTCCCCAAGGGTAATCCGAAAATGTTTCCACCTAAAGGCCTTGCAACAGGTATGCTTCCAATACCATGACCTCAGTCTTTATCAGAGGAGGCTGGTAAGAGGAGCTATAGGAGGACAGACTCATTGTAATGCATGGAATGGAATAAATGGAACGGAGTCAAACGTGGTTTCCATGGGTGTGTTCGTAAATTCAATCTGGAGTGCCAGAGTGCGCTCAGAGTGTGCTCTGGGTGTTCGTAAATTCAGAACATTGTCAGTTTGTAAATTCAGAGCGTGTCGCTCTCGGAGCGTTCCGAGCTCACACTGGACGCTCTGGCCGAGGAGTAGGGTTGATCCGAGCTTTCTGACCTCACAACGGCAGTCAAGCACCCAAGCTAATCGGCTAACGTTGGCTAGCTTGCTAGCTACTTCCAGACACAAATGAGAGAACACCTCACTCTGACCATTTTATTCGCCCTAGCTGAGCTGGTTAGTTGTTTTCATGTTATCCAGAGTGTTGGTGACTGTAACTGTGCTGCTGGCAACAATTTAATTATACTTTTTTACTGACATTGAGCATTCGTAAATTCATCAGTTATTCGGCGCTCTGGCACACTCAGACGAGAGTGCTCTGAAATCGGAGTAGATAGCCAGAGCGAATTTACGAACGCACCCCATGTGTTAGATGTGTTGTATACCGTTCCATTTATTCCATTCCAGCCATTACAATGAGCCTGTCCTCCTATAGCTCCTCCCATCAGCCTCCATTGGTCTATATCTGGTCAGAGGACTCCTCTATCCACACCCTCCACATTGTTACAACATTTGAGAGGCGCACAGCGATGCGGTACAGCGCTCAATTTGACCTCTGCGCGCCTCTGAAGGCTCCGCGATTGCGCAACACCATCCATACGGTGCCTCCGCCCACATTTTCGGATCAAGCATAAAATGGCACTTATGCAATGTTTATACTTAACTTTCTTGAGCTTCAACTTGACTCCGATATGTAGAGTATGATACCAACATTACACGTGTTCACATCCAAGGACATTAACTTTCTTTTATTCTTAAAAATGAAAACAATAAGAGGCCATAGGTAACGAAACAACTTTATTTATTGAATCTTCCAGTAGAGACTTGATATTCATGGAATAAAACTGCTTTCTGGGAGTACTACTCAGCAAAAACAGCACAAAGAAAAAACAAAACAAAAAACAAAAAGAAAAGGCAACAATCCGTGAAAGTGCAGATAACAAGAAACAACAAGAAAACATGTTCAAAAAAATACAAAAATCATTACAACATTTTAAAAGCAGATGGGATTTTCTAAGCCTAAAATAATTGAAAGGCAAAAACAGTCTGCATTTTTATATTACGATAAAATCATGTATTAGGGCCATCAGTAACTTACTCAGCAGTGAAATGAATACCTTTTTTCAGTCAACAACTTCTGAAGGATGCCCAAATGTAATAGGCCTAGGCAAAACATTTTTACATTGTTTTATTATTAACTGTCTTTTAGTAAGTTTTGCTGAGTCGATGCAATCAGAGAATGTATCAGAAGAGATATATCCTCAATAGAGTACCACAGTATGAATCACAATACCCATAAAGCCTAGCGAACAAACAGGGAAGTGATTGCAATTGTTTTTCCACCATACATTTTTCCCATAGGGGATTTTTTGAAACACTTCAAATAAGGGCTGTGTTTCGTGAAGGCTTACCCTGGCGTGACGTTTTGATAAATATGTAAATCTCTCTAGGACAAGGTGACTTTTATCAATATATTCGCCCCCAAAAATGAAATGCTAATTAGCTACTAATGTGGCTATCATAAAGAACTACAAATGCCATGATGATCTGGACGAGACTGCCGAATCAAGGCAAAGATAAGAATCTCTGGATGAACTATCTAATGTTTGCTATAGTAGTAATGAATAAATTGGTTACATTTCTTTAAATAAACAATTCTGTGAACTGTCTTGTGCAAGTTTTAAATTGACACAATACCTGTTAGCAAAGGTGTCAGCTAGAGATGACGTGCAGGAGCTTGCAGGGATTTGTAGTTTTGCATGATGTCTACTTTGATGCTAATTAGCATTTTCGAATCTGAGAGTAAATAGAGCCGAATATACTGATAAAAGTCACCTTGTCAGAGAGAGATTTACATGGTTATCAAAAACGTCACGCCAGAGTAAGCCTACACGAAACACAGCCCTTATTTTAAGTGTTTCTAAAATCCCTATGGGAAAATGAATGGTGGAAAAACTATTGGAACCATTTCCCTGTTAGACCGCTAGGTTTTATGGGTATTATGACACCTCCACTGTTGGGCTCTATGTGACTCCACTGTTGGGCTCTATGTGACTCTACGATTGATACATTTCTTTTTTTGCTGTACCATGCACAGCTAGGGACAAACTGAACTATCCTACGCTTGTGCCCATCTCTGTCTCTGCTTAGTGTCATTCTTCAGTCACTACCTAAACAAGCCAAACTGTGATTTGCTACACTAAACCAAACTACGCTTTGCAAAACCGACTGCACAGCACTTTACTCTAATGGTGAGTATGCCTAAAACGCGATTAAAATCGTTTAATTCAGTTGTAACACGAGTGTAACACAAGAAGAGCAATATTTATTTATGTACAACTTATTTTATCTTACGCCCTGTGAGCACAATCCCACAATGCCCACCTCACTCTCCCGCCCCGCTCCCACTGATGCCCTTTCCTGATTTCTCATCATGATAGGGTTTGTAAATAATCTAAAGGGATTTTGTATAGGGGTCTTTTTCTTTAACTTTTTTTATTTGCCTAAACCTAAAAAAAGAGCAACATTTTAGGGTTCTGGGGGAGACATTTGTATTTACGGACCTCAGTATCTTCATACGTTCTAAATATGTTTCACAAGAAACATAATATTTTTACATTTATATACGTTTTTCAGCGATATTGGTTGTCTTCCAATCCTTCCAATTCTGTACACGTTTATTATTGTTGTAACAACCCATGAAACTGGCTGTATGGGTTTCCAATGGAAAACTGCCGGAACAAGATCAGGGACCAATATTCACGTCTCAGAGTGCTGATCTATGATCCGGTCCCCCCCGTCCATATAAACATATTCATTATGATCTAAAAGGCCAAACTGATCCTAGATCAGACTCTTTCTGAATATGGGCCCCAGATGAGGAGGATACTTTGCGTAGTGATGAATTGATGATTCGTTTATAATGATCTGAGTCTGATTGATAATTATTACAGTTGGTCACAAAGATCAAGTATCTTCCAGATGCTTCTATCTCGCCTTGCCCCCACCATGCCAATCTGCAATGTGCCCAATTTCAGATATGATCCTTCAAGTAGAGTACAGTCATGGTCAAAGGTTTTGAGAATGACACAAGTATTGGTCTTCACAAAGTTCGCTGCTTCAGTGTTATGAGATATTTTTGTCAGATGTTACTATAGCATACTGAAGTATAATTACAAGCATTCCACAAGTATCAAAGGCTTTTATTGACAATTACATTAACTTTATGCAAAGAGTCAATATGTGCAGTGTTGACCCTTCTTTTTCAAGACCTCTGCAATCCGCACTGGCATGCTGTCAATTAACTTCTGGGCCACATCCTGACTGATGGCAGCCCATTCTTGCATAATCAATGCTTGGAGTTTGTCAGAATTTGTGGGTTTTTGTTTGTTCACCTGCCTCTTGAGGATTGACCACAAGTTCTCAATGGGATTAAGGTCTGGGGAGTTTCCTGGCCATGGACCCAAAATGTCGATGTTTTGTTCCCCAAGCCACTTAGTTATCATTTTTGCCTTATGGCAAGGTGCTCCATCATGCTAGAAAAGGCATTGGTCGTCACCAAACTGTTCTTGGATGGTTGGGAGAAGTTGCTCTCGGACGATGTGTTGGTACCATTCTTTATTAATGGATGTGTTCTTAGGCAAAAATGTGAGTGAGCCTACTCCCTTGGCTGAGAAGCAACCCCACACATGAATGGTCTCAGGATGCTTTACTGTTGGCATGACACAGGACTGATGGTAGCGCTCACCTTGTCTTCTCCGGACAAGGTGTTTTCCGGATGCCCCAAACAATCGGAAAGGGGATTCATCAGAGAAAATGACTTTACCCCAGTCCTCAGCAGTCCAATCCCTGTACCTTTTGCAGAATATCAGTCTGTCCCTGATGTTTTTCCTGGAGAGAAGTGGCTTCTTTGCTGCCCTTCTTGACACCAGGCCATCCTCCAAAAGTCTTTGCCTCACTGTGCGTGCAGATGCACTCACACCTGCCTGCTGCCATTCCTGAGCAAGCTCTGCACTGGTGGTGCCCCGATCCAGCAGCTGAATCAACTTTAGGAGACGGTCCTGGCACTTGCTGGACTTTCTTGGGCGCCCTGACGCCTTCTTCACAACAATTGAACCTCTCTCCTTGAAGTTCTTGATGATCCGATAAATGGTTGATTTAGGTGCAATCTTACTAGCAGCAATATCCTTGCCTGTGAAGCCCTTTTTGTGCAAAGCAATGATGACGGCACGTGTTTCCTTGCAGGTATCCATGGTTAACAGAGGAAGAACAATGATTTCAAGCACCACTCTCCTTTTAAAGCTTCCAGTCTGTTATTCTAACTCAATCAGCATGACAGAGTGATCTCCAGCCTTGTCCTCGTCAACACTCTCACCTGTGTTAATGAGAGAATCACTGACATGATGGCAGCTGGTCCTTTTATGGCAGGGCTGAAATGCATTGGAAATGTTTTTTGGGGATTAAGTTCATTTTCATGGCAAAGAGGGACTTTGCAATTAATTGCAATTCATCTGATCACTCTTCATGACATTCTGGAGTATATGCAAATTGCATTCATCATCACTGAGGCAGCTGACTTTGTGAAAATTAGTATTTGTGTCATTCTTAAAACTTTTGACCACGTCTGTACAAACCCACCAGGGTTGGGGTCAATTCCATTTCAATTCAGTCAATCCAGTAAATAAATTCCAATTTTAATTCAGATTATCTTAATATTCCTGTAAAGTGGTTATCCCACTGGCTATAAGGTGAATGCACCAATTTGTAAGTCGCTCTGGATAAGAGCGTCTGCTAAATGACGTAAATGTAAATGTAAATGTACTTCCTGAATTGACTGACTTCAATTGGAATTGACCCCAACCCTGAAACCCACCCATCCCACCCCTCCCACCCCTCCACTGGAACCTAAATGCTGGGTTTGGACAGCCCTGGGGCCTGGGGACAGTTGAGTCTAGGACACGGAGGAGATGGGGTTGTGGGGGGAGCCCATCTGAGTGAGCACTTTGTCCAGCCACTGCAGAGGGCCGTGCAGGTGGATCTCAATCCAGCAGGGGGTGCTGGTCACGTCCTGACGGTGGTACTCTGCACCCCAGCCCTGGGAGAGCAAGAGGAAGAGAGCTATTCTCTTTAGGGACAGGTATCATCAACATGGCTCTTTCTCTATCTTATTTCCTTGATTCTTTGAATCCTCTCGTCTTCATCTCAAAGCATAAGATTAGCCCCTGACCTCACCTCCTTCACACTGAACCATTTAACATTATATTCTCTATATTATGGGATGTATGTCTATGACGGTTACCTTGACGAAGCTCATGCGGATGGTGCACATCTTGGTCAGCTCGTAGACAGCCTCAAACCCGTGGTTGACGGACTGTGCCAGCAGCTCAGCAAACTCCTGGTTGTTGAAGATCTTGAGGCTGCAGCCGCTGGGGATCTTACAGACGGTGGTGGGGTGGAAGCCGTGGTGGTAGTTACAGTTACGACTCTGGACGAAGATGCTGCTGTCACTCAGACATTCAGCGTACACTTCACCACCCACATAGTACAGGTGGACTCCTGGGGAGAGGGGAAGAGAGGGTTACATGGGAGTAGAATGGAGTACAGTAGAGTACAGTAGTACAGGTGGACTCCTGGGGAGAGGGGAAGAGAGGGTTACATGGGACTAGAATGGAGTAGAGTACAGTACAGTAGTACAGGTGGACTCCTGGGGAGAGGGGAAGAGAGGGTTACATGAGACTAGAATGGAGTAGAGTAGAGTAGTACAGGTGGACTCCTGGGGAGAGGGGAAGAGAGGGTTACAAGGGACTAGAATGGAGTAGAGTAGAGTAGTACAGGTGGACTCCTGGGGAGAGGGGAAGAGAGGGTTACATGGGACTAGAATGTAGTAGTGTAGAGTACAGTAGAGTAGAACTTACTTGGATTCTTAATTGATCCATTAAAATGCTGACACAATTATTTATGATTGGACTGCACTACTCCTGTTTAGCCACAGTCCATAGCCCATAACACATTGACACTAACAATTGAACCAGTCCTGTGGACAGTGTGTCCAGGGCCTTATATTTGGGAAAATATAAGGCAATATAAGAGTGTTCCCATCCATGGCCATTTTTACCTTTGCCAATGTGTCGCCGGGTGTTCTCTATGGTTGAGTTGCGGTTGACGTTGGAGAGGAGGCCCAGGCAGAAGCGGTTGCGGTTGTTGGACGGGTCGGTGAAGCCGTCGACCAGGACGCTGGTAGAGTTGGCCTGGAACGCCTCTCCCACCCGGTTGTTCAACTCGTAGTACACTATGGAGCACCAGTGTTTAGGTTCCTCGTAGGCCACCGGCTGAACATCTAGGACAAAGGGAGGAGAGGACACAGGGATGAGAGGAGAGGAGAGAGGGATGAGAGGAGGAGGTTGTTCAGCTCATAGTACTCTATGGAGCACCAGTGTTTTGCCTCCTCGTAGACCACCGGCTGCACATCTGTACAGGATGTCAAACACACACAGAAAGGGTGAGATGTGTGTATGATCAGACACACACGCAGGCACGCACACACACACACAGTGAGACATTTATACACACACGCACGCGCATGCACGCGCAGATTGACTGGAGTGGCTTATGAGCATCAGGCCTTTTGTTCTGTGTTCTGATAAAGTTCAAGTCTGTCTGTCTGTCTGTCTAGTCTGACTATCAGCTGCAGTTTGATATAGCAGATGTTAGGCTTTCATCTCCAACTTCCTTTACTAGGATTAGAGAAAAAAATGGTGTTGTGTATGTTGATGACAAACGTGGAAAATGTGTCTGAAATGTGTGGTATGTGAAGTAAGTCTAAGTACACAGAAAGCTATAGGTCATGTTTGCATACAACCGAAACAGAAAATCAATGCTGACAAATCCATCCAACCCTAGTAGACTGACTGTGGTCAGTCTGGACAGGGCCAGTCTTGATCAAATACTGTCACTGACTGCAGGCAGTCTGGTCTGGGATCAGTATTTATTGAGTCAAGCAGTCAGTCAATAGACCAAGCCAGTGCCCGCCTGGTGCCCTCTCCCAGTATCTTGGGTGAGCTTTATGCCAGCTGGCCTCCTCTCTCTGAGGGAGGGAGAGTTTATCCAAGCGGCATACTACTCCCTAACTTCCTCTGCTGAGAGTAGTGGCCAGCAGGTGGGTTTGGTCTATGCTTTTCGGCCCACAATGGAAACCTCTCCTACCACTAGCACACTGCACAGGATGCAGCTTGGGGAAGGACAGAAAATTCCCCAATCGCCACTTCCAGGGAGTATTTCTCCACACCCATTGCAATATTCATCTGTGTGGGTGGGGATACTACTGTGACTGGATGCATAACAATTGTATAGGGAGATTGGTAGGGAGATTGGAATACTGGTTTTAGCTAGCGTAAACACTTTGTACAATTCTGTCCAATACCTTGGCTGCTGAAAGTATCCACAGACTTGGTACTGTAGACACTTTAAAATTGCTTCGACTTCAAAAATCAAACACCCCCATGACACATTATCTTTTGCCATGTAAATAGCCTGCATGACTGGTGGCGTACATGGCTTTTGTGTATGCACTGACTGTTCAGATGTGTGATGTGAAGGAATGCCAGATCTCCACAGCAACTAACGATTGACTAAACCACAGTTGAGGTAGGTGGTAGCAAACAAGGTTTTTTTATTTGAAACAAGTGTTTCAGATAAAAAAAAATTGGATGTAATTAGTGAGGCCAATTCTTAACAAGTTCTTAACAAGCTTTCTGTTAATTACCATCGGCAGAGATGACATCAGCCAGAGGTTTTTAAAAGGCCTCGTAAAAACTGCTCTGAGACCAAATTTAATTTGCAGACTCTCTGATCTTTCCTCAGGGTTGCATGTATAGACTGACGCTTTTGTGTTCTTCATACTAAAATCTAAAACCTAATGCCTCAAAATGGTGTGAGATACTCTGCTTTTCTGAAAATGGATACGCGTTAATGCTATTTTTCCTTTTACCCTGCATTAATGATCGTATAAAATTCCCCTTTAATTCTCTTTTAATTGAATATATGAAGGAAATTGTTTTCTAGCTAATCTTTTCCAACCCATGATGTGCAATTTTGAAAGTCATCATATTAATCACCCCTTATTTTAACAGAGGGATTTAGCACCTACATCCGTTTTTCTTACTAGCATTACAACATGCATGAGAACTTAAATGAACACTTCCACAAACCCCAACAACCACAACTACTTTTCAAGTGTTATTTTCAACTACATAGCCTATTAAAACTGGGCTTGATTCACCACGACAAATAAAAAGCAGAGCGTGTCATGGTTGCGTACTTGGTGTTCCCAGAAATCCCTTGCACCTGTAGTACGAGCAGGCGGGGCGCTGACAGCTCTAAGTGGGTGATGTCACAGCTGATTACCTGGCCTGTTGCTGATCTCCAGGGGCAACGCAGGGACCATCATGTTGGTGTCCATGGGCTGGGGGCAGTCCTGAGTCATCCGCTCCTCTGGGGGCATGTAGGCTGGAGGGGGGGTCTCTGGAGGAGGGCAAGGAGATGGGGAGAGAGGGTTAAAACAGAGAGAAAGAAGTCTTCCAACTGTCACCCTATATTGAAATTGACTTACCAGCTTTATCTGTTTTAGAGCCTTTGGTTTACTCCAACATGCTGACAAAAACACCTTCACCTACACCAGGGTTTCCCAAACTCGGTCCTCGGGACCCCAAGGGGGGCAAGTTTTTTTCTTCTTCTCCCTAGCACTACACAGCTGATTCAAATAACCAACAAGATTTAATAATTTGAATCAGCTGTGTAGTGCTATGGCAAAAACAAAAACGTGCACCCCTTGGGGTCCCGAGGACCGAGTTTGGGAAACGCTGACCTACACAGTACAGCGACCAGAATATTCCTGTCATACGACCTTTACTTCCTGTCATCACCTACAGTAAGTCTACTGCTGCTTAGCCTATTCCATTGTTTAGATTGGACCGGCCATTTGCCAAGCACACACATATACACTGAGTGTACAAAACATTAGGAACATCTGCTCTTTCCATGACATAGACTGACCAGGTGAATCCAGGTGAAAGCTATGATCTATGATGAGGTGAAGCTTATTCATGTCACTTGTTAAATTCACTTCAATCAGTGTAGATGAAGGGGAGGAGACAGGTTAAAGAAGGATTTTGAGACAGTTGAGACATGGATTGTGTATGTGTGCCATTCAGAGGGTGAATGGGCAAGACAAAATATTGAAGTGCCTTTGAACAGGGTATGGTAGTAGGTGCCAGGCACACCGGTTTGAGTGTGTCAAGAACTGCAATGCAGCTGGGTTTTTCACATAACAGTTTCCCGTGTGTATCAAGAATGGTCCACCACCCAAAGAACATCCAGCCAACTTGACACAACTGTGCGAAGCATTGGAGTCAACATGGGCCAGCATCCCTGTGGAACGCTTGTGACAACTTGTAAAGTCCATGCCGCGACCAATTGACTCTGTTCTGAGAAAAAGGGTCTGCAACTCACTATTAGGAAGGTGTTCATAATGTTTTGTACACAGTGTAGATACCCAAGAGGGTGATGGCATGATTCAATACATTGTTATCACGCCAAACGTTATTAAAGTTATTAGTGAATTGTACCTGGCATCTGACCTGGCGTCTCACCTGGCATCTGGAATGGGCTGCCTGGGTCAGAGCTGGTGGGGGAGTGGGGGAAGGTGGCACTGCTGCCACTACCAGGGGAGCTGGGGTAGCTGTTCCCCCCAGGGGAGTGTGCCTGTGTCTGGGGGAAGTTCATCTGGGTGTTGGCCTGGGAGAAGGACTCTGGGAAGGTGGCGTTCTGGGGCATGTGGGGCTCGTTCTGGTGCAGAGGGTTGCGGAAGCGTGGTAGCATGCTGTGTTTGGCATTGAACTCGCTATTCCGCGGGACCAACACCGGGGGCAGCACTGAGACAGAGGGGAAAGGAGAGGGGAAAGGAGAGAGGACATCAGGTTCATGTTCAGTTGGCATGAAACAGAAGAAAACGGACTGAAACAGGGAGGGACTACCTGGACTTGCCCAATAAGAAATACATATGTTTGTTTTCTGCTGTTAAATGTTTTAAATGTTTTCTGTTGTGTTCTCTTATGAACACGACCCAAGGTTAGTTACAGTCAGTTTCTGTATCTCTATACTGATTTGAATGGTATGTTATGGCCCAATTCGGCACAAAATGTCTGCCGGGTCTGTTGCACCATTGCATAGATAGACACTATATAACACATTCATAATTGGTGAGGCCAGTTTCCTTTTGAATGAAAGGCACATCCAAATACACTCTTCTCTATAATCAATATTCCAATCATTAAATATTCTAGCCTTTACAACTCTCAGCAGTCCTATTTTTATCATTTAGTTTCATTGAGATGTCCAGAGCCTTTTTAGTTGAATATCTGCTATGGTGCAATGGCTGACCCTGCTAGCAAGGGTATTGGGGGTAGAGAGGGTAAGGGGTTAGCCCTCTCTTTGTGTCCCTAAGCCCCATGAGTCCAGTTAGCGCGCGCGCGCGCACACACACACACACACACACACACACACACACACACACACACACACACACACAGAGCCAGGATGGACAGAGTTCTTTAATTACAGCATCATAAAAAGCCTCTCTCTTTCTCTCTGTGTCTCTCTCTCTATCCCTCCTCCCTCTCTCTCTCTATTCGCTGTGCACATTTGCAGATGCCCCTGCATTTTTGGAATTGCAGCTTGCAGAGTGTTGGTTTAGCCAGCAGTTTTTGGCCTCTGTACCAGACATTCTGTTCAGAGAAAACATCTCAGAGGTGAGTGAGTCCCTTTATGAAGAATCTATCACTTGGGGGGAAATATTTGTGGCTAATTGGTGATGTGAGGACCATTCAGAGGTATGAGATCAGATATAAACCACTAGAGATCTGTTCCACCGATATCCATAAATTGGTAATAAATATATAATTAAATAATACTGAACTAATAGTGGAACTAAGAGTGTTGTCAATGGTGGCAGGTAGCCTAGCGGTTAAGAGCGTTGGGATAGTAATCTGAAAGGTCACTGGTTCAAATCTCCAAGCTGGCAAGGTGAAAAAATCTGCCGTTCTGCCCTTGAGCAAGGCAGTTAGTTAACCCCCAACAACAACTGCTCCCCAGGTGCTGATGATGTCAATTCATGCAGCCCCCCACACCTCTCTGATTCAGAGGGGTTGGGATAAAAGCGAAAGACACATTTCGGTTGAATGCATTCAGTTGTGCAACTGACTAGGTCTCCCCTTTCCCAATAAAATGCTATAATGAGAAAGATTACTGGTCAAAAGTTGTGTTTTAAATTCTAATTACAGCATATTTTGTTGACAAATTTAGTTTGAACGTTTAAAAAAAGGTTGAGTCTGAACCCTGGCTATTGTTCTATATAAGACTAGTGTCAGGGCGTTTCATGTTATCTGTTCTATCCTGGTGTTACTGCTTTGGGAATAGCTCTGTCTGTGTGTGTGTGTGTGTGTGTGTGTGTGTGTGTGTGTGTGTGTGTGTGTGTGGGGGGGGGGGGTGTGTCTGTGTGTGTGTGTGTGTGTGTGTGTCTGTGTGTCTGTGTGTGTCTGTGTGTGTGTGTGGGTGTGTGTGTGGGTGGTGGGGGGAGGTGTGGACAGACAGGTGCTACAGCCCAGTTGTTAAAACAAGTGTGTGAGGCGGGCATCCACTCCTTCCTCCCATTGTGTGTGGCTTCCTGTCCCCTTCTTCCTCAGAGAAACACCACGTGTGTGTGTGTGTGTGTGTGTTCCCCGGCCCGACCGGCCGCACAGAGCACGCCAAAAACAAAGCCCTCATTCTCCCCCGGCTGGAATTTCCTGTTACACACACACGCACACACACACACACACACACACACACACACACACACACACACACTGACACACACTCGCCCCCCTTCCTGTAGCACCCTGTGGACAGCTGTTTCTGTCTAGTCAGCTGGGCCTCATCTTCTGCTTAGCAGACAGACAAAAGAGGACATTTGATGTCCCCTGTCTATTAGGGAAACAAATATCTTTCGGTTTCACACACACACACACACACATACATACACATGCACACGCACACATACAGGAACACGCGCAGACACGCATAAATACAGTACACGCACGCACGCAAGCACACACACAGCTGAGATTTCTGAGGCATATCAATAGTCTGTGGTGGTTGTTCTTTTCTCATGTGTCTCAGTTCAGACAGATTAGAGCACCTGGCTGACATGGGGAGGATATGAAAGGGGGAACGGGAGAAAAAAGAAGTGAACGTCTGCAGAAACCATGGGAAGGGGAAAGCCACGACGAGAGAAGAGAGAACATACGGCTGATGATAGGGGAGGAACAGGCTGCTGGGGTGGGTATGTTATGGGTTATGTTTAGGGTCATTTGTATGGTTCACCATGAATGGTTCATGTTCAAGAGCGATGTGAAGGTTCATAGGAAAAGTATGGACTATCACAACACATTTTGAAAGGGTATCATAAATCAAACATACAGTAAATGGGAATTAGGCTGGAAAGATCTAGTGGAAAAACATTAGATATATTTACACAAAACATAATAAAAAAGCATATCATCCCAGATGATAATTTTACATTGACTTTTCAGCACAACATAAAAACCCTCTAGTGCTTCAATGTCCCCCCCCCCACTCACCTGGACTGTCCACTCTCTTGTAATGGTACGGGTTGATACAGACGTCCTTCTGCTTGGCGCCAAACGGGTACTCACAGCACTCCAGAGCCTTGAGCTCATGATGAGACTGCAGGTCGGGCCACCTCCACACCCTGCAGTAGATCACATGGGGTAAGCCCTTCCTGTGGGACACCTGAAGTCTCCCGTCCAGGGAACGAGGGATGGTGACACAGTTACTGGGCTGACCCGGGCAGCTCAGAGCCCTCTCCAACTCCTCCATCGCTCCCTTCTTCTTCTTCAGTTTCTTCACCAACGCGTCTACGGCTTTCTCCGCCCATTTTTCCTCTTCGTCTCCCTGTTTCCAGCCGAGGAGGCGCTTGACGGCCGGGCTGGTGAAGGAGAACAGAGACGTGACGTTCATGGTGACGTTCGTGTCTGTCGCCTCTTGCGACCGTGGCGTTGTTGGGACGTTACACGTGAGTGTGCAGGGGTGGGTTTTACAATACAGAGATAGTCCACTTGGTGAAGGAAAAAGTTGGAGGTTAAAAGCTGCTGTTCTTTTTTTGGGGGGTGACACTGATTGAGATGGCAGGGTTGCTGGGTAGTCCTCGGTCCTCAAAGCTTCAGGACAGAACTTCTGAACAGGATACCTAGGAGGAGGAAGATGGAGGAGAAGATTAAACCAACGCTAACGAGATCCATAACACTTCTAACATAGACAGACAGACTTCAACAGATTCCCTTCAAGTGGACAGTTGAAGGAAGAGATATCAGTGTTCGCACTAATCCTGCCTGGAAAGCAACTAGCAACCCTCCAAAGGAAACGGAGTGATGCAGTCTATTAGCAGAACAACATTGGCAAGGAGAGAGGGCCAATGATGTCACTGTGTCATGACTTCTGGGAATTGACAGCAGTGGGGTGACAATGAACACCGTCCCACTACAGTCAGCAGCCATTCTCCAGATAACTTCCTGTACACAAGGCCCTGTTACCGTCACATAACCACTCTCAAATGTCACTCAGAGAGATCTCTGTTTCAATATCAACACTAGCAAACTACGTAGAATGAAATCATGTATTGGGCATGCATTCTTGGAAGTGTGCTAGAAAGGACATTAGATCATAGAACTCTGCCATATCAATGGGGGCAGTTACATAGAATTATCTGCATTATCCAATAACATTCATTATCCAAATGATTTAGTTGATCAAGAAAATACACATAAAACATAAATAGAATTGGACCAACGAAGCAGAATTGTTAAGCTAAAATTTGGCCGAAAATGAAAGTAAACAGAACTTTATTGACTATATGTTCTATAAAACACCCAGCAACAAACAGCTTTAAGTGCAGGAATCAGCTAGCGACATCCAGGCCAATAAAAGAGGAAATGCATGGTGAAATTCAGGATAAATGTGCCCCATTCACTGAGGTCCTCCGACACCAATTCACCAGGAGAAACGAGCCCACTTTCTCCTTCTGGAGTGGAAATAAGAGACCAGGGACTCAATAGTTCATACTCCTTCTGAAGATATCAGCAGTGATGGAAGCAAGTAGCATTTCGGTTGAGGATAGTGTAGCCTACTCACTTTTCAGGTACCCACATAAATCTCTGCTTTATTGTGCATCCATTTCATTGTAAACATTATATATCTATCCACCACGACAAAAAATACACACACACACACACACAAATATCATATTTGTATTACCACTGAGTCAGAGACTAGGCTAGCTCTGTGACATTAAATACAGCAACAGATTAGATTTCCTATTACCAGAAACAAAAACATAATCAACCTTCCTCTCTTTTTTCACCAGTCTGCGATCTTCGCCTTTCACACAACGCAGAGGGTTATTTTTAACCATTGTGATAGCCATGTCTCTCTGTATGTGCTACTGTATGTGTGGCATACTATTACTACTGCTACTACTACTACTGCTACTACTACTACTAATATATTACTGCTGCTACTACTACTACTACTACTGCTACTACTGCTACTACTACTACTATATTACTGCTACTACTACTACTACTACTGCAACTACATCTACTACTACTACTACTGTTGCTACTGCTACTACCACTACTACTGCTGCTACTGCTGCTGCTACTACTACTACTGCTACTGCTACTGCTACTGCTACTGCTACTGCTGCTGCTGCTGCTGCTGCTGCTACTACTACTACTACTACTACTACTGCTAATAGTACTACTACTACTGCTACTAGTACTACTACTACTGCTACTACTACTAGTAGTACTACTACTACTACTACTACTAGTACCACTACTACTACTGCTAATAGTAGTAGTACTACTACTGCTGCTACTACTACTACTGCTACTACTACTAGTACTACTACTACTGCTACTAGTACTACTGCTGCTGCTACTACTACTACAACTGCTAATACTACTGCTACTACTGCTGCTACTACTACTACTACTACTACTACTACTGCTACTACTACTACTGCTACTACTACTACTAGTACTACTACTGCTACTACTGCTGCTACTACTACTGCTACAAGTACTACTAGTACTACTGCTGCTTCTACTACTACTAGTACTACTGCTACTACTACTACTACTACTAGTAGTACTTCTACTGCTACGAGTACTACTACTACTACTACTACTACTACTACTACTACTACTACTACTATATTGCTACTACTACTACTACTACTACTACTACTACTACTACTCCTGCTACTACTACTACTACTACTACTACTACTACTACTACTACTACTACTACTGCTACTACTAATACTACTACTACTACTCCTGCTACTACTACTACTCCTGCTACTACTAATATTACTGCTGCTGCTACTACTACTACTACTACTACTACTACTACTACTACTACTACTACTACTACTACTACTACTACTACTACTACTACTACTACTATATTGCTACTACTACTACTACTACTACCACTACTACTGCTGCTGTACTACTACTACTAGAGACAAACAGGCAGTGATCGTTCTGTGAGAACAGGTGTTGTTTACAACAGCTGGGAGGGTGTGTGTGTGTGTGTGTGTCTGGCGGTAAGGTGAGGTGTCATTGGAGGCCTGCTATTGCTAACCACGCTGACAGGAAAGCTGAAAGCTCCTCCTATATTTAGCCTAGCCGCCCAATCACATTTGCTAATTTAAAAAGCGGCGTAAGGGGAGGGGAGAGGTGTGTATGCGAAGGCATGTGTTTTAGTGTATGTGCACGTGCTCATGTGCGTGTGTGAGAGAGAGAGAGAGAGAGAGAGAGAGAGAGAGAGAGAGAGAGAGAGAGAGAGAGAGAGAGAGAGAGAGAGAGAGAGAGAGAGAGAGAGAGAGAGGAGAGAGAGAGAGAGAGAGAGAGAGAGAGAGAGAGAGAGAGAGAGAGAGAGAGAGAGAGAGAGAGAGAGAGAGAGAGAGAGAGAGAGAGAGAGAGAGAGATGAGCTACTTCAAGGGAAACCTGGGTTTGAGGGCAGATATCCTCTGTGTGGCCTTCTGCTGACCAGGGCCAGGCCCACTCCCATGATGCCACATTGGAGCAGCATTGTGTTTCAGCCATATGGGAGGAAGTAGCTATGGGATCTATCACTCCGTCTCTGAGAACATTCAGAGGACTGAAGAACAGAGGACATATGTTTCCTCTCTCTCTCTCTCTCTCTCTCTCTCTCTCGCTCTCTCTCTCTCTCTCTCTCATGGTGGGCAGCACATCTCCTATAGGGTTGACGACCTCTCCATGGGTGGACAGGGGGATGGGAAGGGTTAGGATTGGAAAGGGAGGGTAAAAACGTTGTCTCAGTGTTGTTATGTGACCTTTACCTGACCTTTACATGTGTTCTGTATACCAGTGGAGGCTGCTGAGGGGAGGACGGCTCATAATAATGGCTGGAAAGGAGCAAGTGGAATGGAATCAAACGCATGGAAACCATGTGTTTGATACCATTCCACTAATTCCGTTCCAGCCATTACCACGAGCATGTCCTCCCCAATTAAGGTGCCACCAACCTCCTGTGCAGTGTACATATACGGTACCCAGAGCATTTTTCAAGAAAATATGCATTTTTAAGTTGTAGATTTTATTGTGTATTTATGACTTTTGCAAATTGTGTCAAATAATTCAGCATTAGCTGCCATTGATACTATGTAATGTTGCCTTATTGAATTTGAAATAAACCATTCTCTCTCTTACTGGTTTTCCCACCATTCTGGGATGAGATTCCCTTTCCATGAACAGAGAAGGAGAGAAAGGTCAAAAGAAGCAATGATACACAACTCAAGACAAAAGGCAGCTCTTGTCTGTCAATCTCAAACACAACCCTGCTTTGATGGGTCAGTCAGACAGTCAAACAGTCAGTCAGACAGTTAGTCAGTCACTCAGACAGTCAGTCAGTCAGACATACACTCAGTCAGTCAGTCAGTCAGTCAGACAGTTAGTCAGTCACTCAGACAGTCAGTCAGTCAGACATACACTCAGTCAGTCAGTCAGACAGTCAGATAGTTAGTCAGTCACTCAGACAGTCAGTCAGTCAGACATACACTCAGTCAGTCAGTCAGACAGTCAGATAGTTAGTCAGTCACTCAGACAGTCAGTCAGACAGTCAGATAGTTAGGCAGTCACTCAGACAGTCAGTCAGACAGTCAGTCATCGACAGACCATCACACCACATGCTCCAGACCAGCTGCAAAAAAACAACTTGTAATCCAATTCAGATGGAGGATTCCAGGAAAGTAGAGCGCGATAGACTGTAACTGGAACATCTGGACAGTCAGACCTCTCTCCACAATCACCTACTGTCAACAACATCATACACTTGGATTAGATCTTCTAGATCTCTCCAGTCCAGACTCTACTTGGGTATTTCCAAACCTGAGAATCTGAAGGGAATAGGTGTGACTTTCGCTCACAGTTAAAAATGGTATGTTTTATTTAGCTATTTCAGTAAAAAAAACATGACGTTTCATTCGTCAATTGCCATCATTAGAATCTACTAATCTCCAACCTGAGGAGGATCTATAACGTATGACCAATATATGGCCACTGTTTGACCAGAGTTTGACCAAAGTTATATAAAAGGTCAAAATGGGATTGTATTGATGCTTGAGACAGACAATGCTCATTTGGGGTTGTCTGTGGACCAGTCAAAATAGAATGGGGCCGGTGTTTGCCCTACTCTGGACTGTATAGAATGGGGCCGGTGTTTGCCCTACTCTGGACTGTATAGAATGGGGCCGGTGTTTGCCCTACTCTGGACTGTATAGAATGGGGCCGGTGTTTGCCCTACTCTGGACTGTATAGAATGGGGCCGGTGTTTGCCCTACTCTGGACTGTATAGAATGGGGCCGGTGTTTGCCCTACTCTGGACTGTATAGAATGGGGCCGGTGTTTGCCCTACTCTGGACTGTATAGAATGGGGGACAGTTTGGGCTACTCTGATAATCTTACATTATAGGGGTGTAACGATCCATCTACTACATCGATGTATCGATTTATATTCCTATGATCCAACTACATCGATCTGTGCTCGGCGAGTTGGCCTTTTGGACAACATATATCGATCTAACATCGTTTTAAAATGTAATAAATCGATTGTATCGATACTAGGAAATAACCCATTGGATTTAAGCACGTCAGACTTTATATGCAGGGGTGCACATAACTGGTACGCAGATACGCAAGCGCGACAAAAATCAGGAATGCGTAATGCCACTTGTGTTACTACGCGCCTTTGCATACTTGACCGATCTTCTCATCTAACCTTACACATGACATGTTGCTTGTCAACTACTGTCAGGGATGTCCAAAAAGCAACAGACATTAAGCAGCTTCTTTGGCGTTTCGCCACCTACAAAGAAACGCCAACTGGAGCCAGAGCCGAAGAAAATACTTTTTTCGGAAAAGTGGCTCCAAGATGTGCAGTGGCTTGAAGCTAACGATGCGCGCACTGAAATGTGGTGCAAGATTTGCCGCTCAAATCCACATCTAGCAGACAAAACAGGTGCATTTTATAAAGGCCCAAAGAATTTCAACCATCCTTTATTTGACAAACATGAAAAGAGCAAGGAGCACATGAATGTGGCGCAAGCCATTGCTAAAAGCTAGCCGAGAATAAATGTCCAGTCGCCCACTTGCCAGATGGCGAGACAAGCTGAATGAAGAACAGCGGCAAGCTCTGTTTAATATTTTTCTCTTTCCATAAAGCTAAACACGCACGTCCCATGTCTTCCTATTCTGAGGATGTTCCTTTACTGAAGCGGCTAGGAGTAAATGTCGGAGGTGCATATCATTCACGTGAAGGGGGCACACGGATCATGCAGAGCATCGCTCACACCATCAGCGGGGAGTTACGAGCCAAGTTGCAGTCTGCTGAATTTTGGGGGCTGCTTTTTGATGGATCTGAGGACATCACAAAAACTGAGCAGGAAATAGTTTACATTGTGTCTGTGTCCAGCAACGGAGAGTTTACTTCGGACTTTATTGGACTGATTGAATTGGGTGCTGACCGAACCGCACAGGCCATAACAGACGGACTTGTGAGACTTTTCCAGGACACAGGCTTGGATGACTGGACAACAAAGTTGGTCGCTGTGTGCACAGACGGGGCTGCTGTCAACGTAGGTATCTACAACGGCGTTGTGCCAAAACTCCGGCAACATGCTGCGGTTGGAGACTCCCTTGTGCACATTCTGTGCACCGCACACACACTGGAGAATTGCGCGAAATCAGCTGATCGCAACGTTCCTTACTGTGAGACATTTCATCGCTCTGTGGTCAAGCTGCTGCAGTTTTATTTACAAAAAGGTGGAGCAAAAAAAACTGCTGCACTGAATAAAGCTATGTGAAGAAAATAAGATCTCCTTTGTGGAACTGGGTAAGTTTCATAATACCAGATGGTCTGCATGGAGGCATGAAACACTGTTAAAAATATCAAGACTATTGCCAGCCATTAAAATGCAACTGGTTACGAGTGATAAGTGACTTGCAGCATATCTGCACAGAGCGTTTTCAGTGCTTTCTGTCAAACATGCTTGACATTTGCAACATTTTGAAGACCACATCCATTAGGTTTCAGAAGGAAAAGCTGACCATTGGAGAATGTAAGGATGAACTCATGGTGGCCATTGGACAGTTCACACTTCTGCTTGATGGTGAAAGCCACAGGGCACACACTGTTTCCAATGCTGATGCTGACAGAGACAAGACACACTTACTCAGGGGGTTAATTGAAGAGTTTGAAATCAGATATGACTCCCTCAAGTCATGTGATCATTTCTTAGTATTTGATCCTTCAACATGGCCTCAGGAAATGCAAGACCTCCACAGTTTTGGAAACACAACAGTTTGCAGCATTCTCAAGAAATATGAGGCCACCTTGCAACTTGACAAAGATACCACTGTGACAGAATGGATGCGCTTAAAGCAGGCAGGAAAACGCCTGGGAGCCTCTTCTGTGTATGACTTGGTCCAAATAGTAAGTACAAGTAACCCAGATGCTTATTCCAACATCAACAAGGTGGTTAAGCTGTCTCTTACACTGCCTTTAAGCAGTGCAGCTTGTGAGAGGGGATTCTCACATCTCAACATAATAAAAACCAAGTACAGATCTTGTCTGTCACATGCTCGTCTCTCAGCCCTGATGCACATTCACCTGTCAAAGCAGACCACAGAGACATTTGACCCAAAGCTTGCTGTTGACCTGTGGATGGAGACAGCTAATCGGAGGCTCAACCAAGGACAGGGAGGTGTATCTGCAGCATCTTCATCTACCATGCAGGAAGCTGAAGCAGAGGACAGTGGGGGGCGACACTGAAGAGGACAGTGAGGAAGACTGTACTTATTAAGACCACGCTACATATGGGGTGAGTACCAGACACCATCTGCTGGTACTCACCTGAGTAACTCACTGAAAAAGGTATGTGCACCCCTGTTTATATGGATGTTTTTTCTTAGCACTTTTAATGATAAAGGCTTTAAACATTACTCGATTCAGTCTGCCTATCCGTGACGTCATCGCGCCAGCAGCAGCGCAAAGGCGCCAAGACAACAAAACATAGCATGGCGGACGACAGAGGAGAAGCCAGGAGAAGCCGACGAGCGAGAAATTATCAAGCCACCATTGCGGTCCTTACAAGAAACAGGAATCTAGGAAACTTCACCTGCACTGTCCAGTATCCAGGTATTTATTTCAGTCACACTGGTTGAATTTTTGGCTAAAAGGTTACTGAATCGATTTCAAGTCACTGAATCGTTTCGGATCGTATCGTTCTAAATTAACCAATATCGTCCTTGAATCGTATCGACAACCACGAATCGTGATACAAATCGAATCGTTGTTAAAACGAATCGTTACACCCCTATTACATTAGCTTTATACAGAATGTTCTGAGAACAGGAGAACAGGGAAAAATGTAAATGAGAAACCAAAAGTAATGTGATGGGTAAGGTGTTGTTCTCTAATGCCACCTCTTCTACATCTGATTCCCTCCAGAAGATCTGTCACCTGAAGTAAACCATTAGATGGTTTCAGTATCACCTTATTAGTCATCAGGCACAATAACTAGATCAGTCATTTTCGGATAAATGGTTACTACAAGTCATTATTTGATCAATGGTTGTTGGTTACTACAGGTGACCCAGTAGATCAGTAATAATCTGATATCTGATCCCCCTCCTAAAGATAAGCCTGACCTACACTTTTCTCTCTTCCCTAAACCTCCCAAACATCTTCTTCGTGCCGTCCCCTTCTCTAACCTCTCTTACCCAACACATACTTAGGGTGTGTCCCAAATGGCACCGTATTCCCTACATAGTGCACATAGTGCTATGGGCCCTATGGGTCAAAAGTAGTGTCATATACAGAGGATAGGGTGCCATTTGGGACGCAGACTTACGCCTCTCTCTTACACAAGTAGGGTCCAATGAAGCATCACACAAATATCTGAAGCGGACAGGTTCCACTCTTACCCCCCCCCCTGCCCATTTAAGCTGAAACACACACCGCCATTTACACAAGAGCTCCATAAAAGTGCCCGGGCAGCGCTATCTATCTACCGCCCTTGCCTGCCATTCATTCAGCCTGTATTGGGTTAGCGAGCTAACCGCCGCTAACGCTAACCCGTTAGTGAGTAGTTAGCATAGCCAGGCAGAATTAATGGGAGTCAGTGGGATCTAATAGGTTAGCCCATGATCACGTGTCATTGACAAGGCCTGTTAGCCTGACCTGTGCCGTTCCGAGCCTGCGCTAGCTGCAAGCAACCAATCCCTACCAACCCCATTGATCATTTTGCGCTAGCTGCTTCGGTCAGTGCTGTTAATCAATTTAGGGGCCGGGGCTGTAGGATGAGGAGCCAGTAATGATGCTCTCTGCTCTCTCCCCAGAGACCAGGCATTATAAAGAAGTTACATTATTTATCAGCAGGGCCTGGACGGGGCCTCCATTAGCCCCCACTCAATTGAGTCGCTGGCTATAAAGGAAGGAGTGGATGGAGAGAGGAATAAAGAGATGGAGAGCGATAAAGATGAGAGGAGAGAGGGATGAAGAGATGGAGAGAGATAAAGATGAGAGGAGAGAGGGATGGGAGATGAGGGGGTGGGGGGGCAGAGAGTGTGTGTGTGTGTGTGTGTGTGTGTGTGTGTGTGTGTGTGTGTGGTGTGTGTGTGTGTGTGTGTGTGTGTGTGTGTGTGTGTGTGTGTGTGTGTGTGTGTGTGTGTGTGTGTGTGTGTGTGTGTGTGTGTGTGTGTGTGTGTGTGTGTGCGTGCGTGCGTGCGTGCGTGCGTGCGTGCGTGCGTGTGTGTGTGCAAGTGTGTCTGAGAGAGAGAAAAAGAGTGAAGAGAGACAGAGAGAGGAAAGAGGAAGGAGTGCGAAGGGGTATGCAAGTTCTTGTTAATACACACACTGTCTAGCCTCTTGGTGTAAACCTTCCACTTCACACAGGAGTGTTCCCTCTAACTGTCAGCTCAGCAGCCAAACACAAATAGTGACTGTATGGCCTGGTTGTGCTGTCTCCCTCTCACTCTGTGTGGCCTGACCCACCTATTACAATTATTATATGTTCATTAATACACAAATAACAGTCATCAAGTGCAAAAATTGGATATCAAAATTCAAAGCAACCAAGATAAAGGGTTTCGGCAAGCAAGCCCTCACGAACTAGGCCTACCCACGACACCACGACACACAAACAAACATACGTCTCCAGTCTCTTCAGTAGTCAGAAATAACCAGACAGACTCTCAGACGGAGGTGTTGCCCTTGGCAACTAGACACAGCATTGACCTGGGAGGACTACACAAATCTAGGGTCAGTTATCACACACACACACACACACACATATCCACCACACCTCACATTAGCCACAGACATAACTCACCCACTGTAACCAACACATGGTGTTTCAATCAGCTATCCCAACCATCCCAGGCATTTGGGGTAAGTGTTGTGTTTATGGTGGTTGGGGCAGTCGGGAGGACACTTCAGGCCAACACATCATGAGGGGTCTGGGATGAGATGGGGCAGAGACATATAGAGAAGGGCTATTCTGAGGATGCCTCTGTCTGAACTGAGAATGATGTTATGGCTGGAGACTGGAACGTGGTTAACTGATGTTTATTCCTATAAGGGGGAAATGTCTCTCCAAGTCCACCATGTGCTGTACCAGACTGAATCCAGGAGATGTCCACCTATAGATTACCAGAAGAGGAACTGAGAAATGTGCTCTTGCTAATGTGCTATTCCCTCTGTATAAGATCTAGACTAAATGTCATAACTAAGACTGGACTAATTTTCACAGTGTTAACTACACAGTAGAACTGTAATGAAAAATACTTCTTAAAATACTTATCACTATCAATACTAGGATTTAGCGATTCAGTAGACTTGTCCCTTTCACTCCTTCCATTATCCTGTCTTTAGCAAACCTACCATCTATCTGTTATAAGCATCAGCCCTATCTTTATAAACTATGTAACACAGGCGTTGCATCACAATCGTTATATCAATTTAAAAGATTGAATAAAGGCAAACTGACAAACTCTACAGTGTGCCCCGCAAAGAAAACAGAAACAAATTGTTCATCTATAATAAACCACAAAGCTGAATTTGACAAGAATGCAGAAGGATTCAACAATTGTACTAAATCATGGACAAGGACAAATTCCAGCCCTTTGAGTAATCTGATATGTCATCTTCAATGATGTCAGGAGATCTGGCCCTGCTGCTCAGGGTCTCACACACACACAGGCTCGCTCTGCATCCATGAGACATGGAACACACACACACACATGCATGTGCAGGTGCACGCAAACACACACAAGATGGAGAAGATAGATAGCCTATGTTGATTATTGAAATCAAGTCATTTAGCCCTGAAAGACACAGCTTCCCTTCAAATTTACACTGACATTGAGATGAAGATCACTGTTAATAAATCTCGCAAATCTTGGTTTTGCTGCTCCATGCATGATGCATGAACATCAATCAAATAATCTGCATATAAAGCTTTAGTCTGAAGCAAACACACCTCATTATCAATCCCTCAAACATTTACAGATGGAAAGTAAATATGTGTGTCACAAATCTGATATCTGATGTTGATATTATTTCTGAGTACAAGAGGCCTACATCAGTAGCATATTAGATATAACCACAACAGATACAGATGGACAGACTGATGTCAAACATCATACCAACACAATGCATCACAAAGGTTAATCATCAAAGCAGACTGACTGCACACATTGAAATTCACACATTCTGCACGCTATTAATATTGTTTACAAGTATGTGTTCCAACTGTAGAATACACTATGATGTTATACATATAAAATGAATCCCACATTATACTAATTGCCAATCAATCTCTAATGCCAAATATGATAGACAGAAAAGTTTGAAGCCTCAAAAACACTTTCACTATCCCTTTTTTAAAAGTTGCAAATGCTAATTATTATTATTTTTACAAACAATAGATATAGTCAACCGAACATACTCATTCCCCCAAGGTTGTTTATGTTTTGACGGGTGAAAAATAAAGTTTACAGTACCTTATAAACCGCTATCAAGCTCGCTCTCAAAGCTTCCATACTATACAGCTGCCTGTCTTCGGTCTATTCGCGCTGGCGTCAGTGAGTCGCGGAGCCGTCGCACCCTCCGCGGAGCGCCAGTATCATGCCGCGGGATACAGTTTGGGGCGGTCCGTGAATAACAAGACCTACTTTTACACATCTAACATTTTCATGCACTGTGGAATGGATTATGTAACTATAAAACAATGTATCCTTTCGTGGAGTTTTTTAAAGGAGGGCTAGCTCTTTTGCTATTTTGGCAGTGGAGACTCTCTTTAGTGGAGCACCAAGTTGATTGTAGAGGACTATATACTCATCTGAATCCTATGTTTGAAGCACATGAGTTATTGTCGTTAGATACTTTAATTGGAAAAACTTGATACAGTTATGTGCTGCATCTTTTATATGCAAATTGCATGAATGAGAAAATAAGTACAGTTATCATATTTATTTGACGAAACTGTGAACATTTTTGAGGGTTTGATTAATTGTGATTAGATAGCCTAACATTTTTGCTGATGGATTGTCACAGCTGTTTTTGATGAACAGTTGCATTTATTCGAAATATCTATTTATTGCCATTGATGTATTGCTGATTCAACAAAATGCCCACACATATGCACACACTGTACGACTGTTATAAAGGTAAATAAAGATTGTGATCATTTCTTGTCAAAGGAATGCATAGAATACATTATAAGTGAATGCATTTCACCGACATAAAAACGTAGGTTCTTCTGGTGAAATAATATATAATATAATAATATATGCCATTTTGCAGATGCTTTTATTCAAAGTTACTTACAGTCAAGCATGTACACAAAAACAGCTGTGCCAATCCATCTGCAAAACTATAAAAGCAACATGCAACAATTTCAAAGATTTGACTGAGTTACAGTTCATATACGGAAATCAGTCAATTGAAATAAATAAATTAGGCCCTAATCTATGGATTTCACATGACTGGGCAGGGGTGCAGCCATGAGTGGGCTTGGGAGGGCATAGACCCACCCACTTGGCAGCCAGGCCCAGCCAATCAGAATGCATTTTTCCCCACAAAAGGGCTTTATTATAGGCAGAAATACTCCTCAGTTTCATCAGCTGTCTGGGTGGCTGGTCTCAAACGATATCCCGCAGGTGAAGAAGCCTGATGTGGAGGTCCTGGGCTACCATGGTTACACGTGGTCTGTGGTTGTGAGGCTGATTGGATGTACTGCCAAATTCTCTAAAACGACGTTGGAGGTGACTTATGTTAGAGAAATGAACATTTAATTATCTGCCAACAGCTCTGCAGTCAGCATGCCAATTGCACGCTCCCTCAAAACTTGAGACATCTATGGCATTGGATTGTGTGACAAAACTGCACATTTTAGAGTGGCCTTTTATTGTCCACAGTACAAGGTGCACCTGTGTAATGATCATGCAGTTTAATCAACTTATTAATATGCCACACCTGTCAGGTGGATTAATTATCTTGGCAAAGGAGAAATGCTCACTAACAGGGATGTAAACAAATTTGTGCCCTAAATTTGAAATAAATAAGCTTTTTTTTGCGTATGGAAAATTTCTAGGATCTTTTATTTCAGCTCATGAAACATGGGATCCGCACTTTACATGTTGCGTTTATATTTTTGTTCAGTATATATTCAATAACCAGAATATGCCAACTTACTGTAGACCGAATATAAGCCTATTATCACCACAAGTTAAAAATACACCTCTGCATCAGAACTGGATCAGTAATCTCTTGCAAATATGAGAGCCAGAGCGATAACACTGGTGTGGTTATCTGATGGAACTGATCTGAACTCTTGAACTGATCTGTGCTAAGCTTGTTCTTAGTTCCCCTTCTTTGATTGTGGCGCGATAAGCACTATTTATGTAGTCAGGAGAACAAAGTGTCTAAGGCGAGTATCCACACAAAAGAGCATGTTCTCTCATGTCCTCATATAGGCACACCTTGCTCTAGGCCTAGGCCCGAAAGACAGTGTTTTAAAGTAAAGTGGATAAAGACAGCTTTGTTACAACCTAACAACAATGGGCCTGTGTTTTACATGGAGAAAGACAGCTTTGTTACAACCTAACAACAATGGGCCTGTGTTTTACGTGGAGAAAGACAGCTTTGTTACAACCTAACAACAATGGGCCTGTGTTTATGTGGAGAAAGACAGCTTTGTTACAACCTAACAACAATGGGCCTGCGTTTTACGTGGAGAAAGACAGCTTTGTTACAACCTAACAACAATGGGCCTGTGTTTTATGTGGAGAAAGACAGCTTTGTTACAACCTAACAACAATGGGCCTGTGTTTTACGTGGAGAAAGACAGCTTTGTTACAACCTAACAACAATGGGCCTGTGTTTTATGTGGAGAAAGACAGCTTTGTTACAACCTAACCACAATGGGCCTGTGATTATGTGGAGAAAGACAGCTTTGTTACAACCTAACAACAATGGGCCTGTGTTTTACGTGGAGAAAGACAGCTTTGTTACAACCTAACAACAATGTGCCTGTGTTTTACTTGGAGAAAGACAGCTTTTTTACAACCTAACAACAATGGGCCTGTGTTTTACATGGAGAAAGACAGCTTTGTTACAACCTAACAACAATGGGCCTGTGTTTTACATGGAGAAAGACAGCTTTGTTACAACCTAACAACAATGGGCCTGTGTTTTACGTGGAGAAAGACAGCTTTGTTACAACCTAACAACAATGGGCCTGTGTTTATGTGGAGAAAGACAGCTTTGTTACAACCTAACAACAATGGGCCTGTTTTACGTGGAGAAAGACAGCTTTGTTACAACCTAACAACAATGGGCCTGTGTTTTATGTGGAGAAAGACAGCTTTGTTACAACCTAACCACAATGGGCCTGTGTTTATGTGGAGAAAGACAGCTTTGTTACAACCTAACAACAATGGGCCTGTGTTTTATGTGGAGAAAGACAGCTTTGTTATAACCTAACAACAATGGGCCTGTGTTTTATGTGGAGAAAGACAGCTTTGTTACAACCTAACAACAATGGGCCTGTGTTTTATGTGGAGAAAGATGGCTTAGTTTGTATCAACCCTCATTTTGATAGTTGCACTGTCAGAGAGAACGAAGCTTCAACAATTCATCAAACCATCTCATTAATACTGCATGCTAATGCATGAAAATAGACTATAGGGTAGCAGGCAGGCAGCAGGCAGGCAGACTGCACAGGGTGGAGGACAGGAACATTAAGTGTATTTTCCTCTCTCAGATTTGTGTGTGAGAGAGATGATACTAGACTGCAGACATAAACCCATGTTATATGTATTGACTGAATTGATAAATAGGCTCCATGCATAGGCTAATAATAATTACTGATAGTTTACAATTGTGGTATAGTGCACCATAGCCTAGCCTACATCTGGAAGCCTGTAAGAAAAGGAGGCAAAGAAGAATATAATACAATAGAATATGACATGATAGAATGAAACAGAATATAAAATAATGGAATAGAACAGAATAGAATAGAATTGGCCCATGCCAAGATGAGACATAGGCTAAATAACCTAAACATGGTGATGTTCATTTTCGTAGAATTTTGTTTGAGTTCAACGGTCAACTTTGACATTACTATTTGCCAAGTTGGAGGGAATAGCCATCGGCAGCAAACAGAGAGAAGCCGGTGGAACTAGATTCTCCTCAGGACTACTAGCGGCGGAGGAAAACCGCTGAAAGTGGAAGTTACTAGCGCAGGTTACGTCACGGGGCTGGCGACAGAATGTCTGAGTGAGGCGAGAGCAAGCTGCACGTGAATGTGAAGTGAAATCTGGGAAAACAGTGCGATGTGCGAGTGTGATTAGAGCAGTTGAGGAGGAAAGACGAGGACTCTCGGAGGAGCCCTGAATTATAATAAAATTGTCAGCAAATTTGATTACTTTGCTGTTTTAGAGCAGCAACAGTGTCTGTTTGCTCTCTCTTGTTCTGGCTGTACTTTTACAGACTGCAACTCACTGTCCAAATACTGTAAATTAATTTGTTTGCAAAGCTGGCAGCCACCCTATTTGCATTATGGCACCATCATATCTGATAAACACAATGCACACATTCTGTGCCAGACAGACTATCAGTGTGAGCACAGCATAATGGTAATCCATTTATCAAACCTATTTGAATCAGAACCTTGTAAAAGGTATTTTGATGACTTGATTGCAAAAAAAAATATGCATTTGCTGATATACACTATATATACAAAAGTATGTGAACACCCCTTCAAATTAGTGGATTCGGCTATTTCAGCCACAACCGTTGCTGACAGGTGTATAAAATCGAGCACACAGCCATGCAATCTCCATAGACAAACATTCACAGTAGAATGGCCTTGCTGAAGAGCTGAGGGACGTTCAACGTGGCAACATCATAGGATGCCACCTTTCCAACAAGTCAGTTCATCAAATTTCTGCCCTGCTAGAGCTGCCCAGGTCAACTATAAGTGTTATTGTGAAGTGGAAACGTCTAGGAGCAACAAAGGCTTAGCGCGAAGTGGTAGGCCACACAAGCTCACAGAACAGGACCACTGAGTGCTGAAGCGCGTAGCGCGTAAAAATCGTCTGTCCTCGGTTGCAACACTCATTACCGAGTTCCAAACTGCATCTGGAAGCAACTTCAGCACAATAACTTTTCATTGGGAGCTTCATGAAATGGGTTTCCATGGCCGAGCAGCCACACAGAAGCCTAAGATCACCACACGCAATGCAAAGTGTCGGCTGGAGTGGTGTAAAGCTCGCCGCCATTGGACTGGAGCAGTGGAAATGCGTTCTATGTAGTGATGAATCAAGCTTCACCATCTGGCAGTCTGACGGACGAATATGGGTTTGGCGGATGCCAGGAGAATGCTACCTGCCCCAATGCATAGTCCCAACTGTAAAGTTTGGTGGAGGAGGAATAATGGTCTGGGGCTGTTTTTCATGGTTTGGGCTGGGCCCCTTAGTTCCAGTGAAGGGACATTTTAACGCTACAGCATACTATGACATTCTAGACCGTTCTGTGCTTCCAACTTTGTGGCAACAGTTTGGGGAAGGCCATTTCCTGTTTCAGCATGACAATGCCCCCGTGCACAAAGCAGAAATGGTTTGTCGAGATCGGTGTGGAAGAACTTGACTGGCCTGCACAGAGCCCTGGCCTCAACCCCATCTAACACCTTTGGGATTATTTGGAAAGGGAGGACCAACTCCATAAAATGCCCATGAGTTTGGAATGAGATGTTCGATGAGCAGGTGTCCACATACTTTTGGTCATGTTGTGTATCTACAAAGTACAGGGCAGGAAATATTGTCACATGCAGAGTATCTGAATTAAAAATAGAATGACAGACTCCTAAATTATGGTGGATGGCGGTCGGTATGACACTGGCCTTTCATGGAATGTTTGACTGATCCTAATTTTGATTCAACTAATTTGTCTACTCATATAATCAATGGATACCTTATCATATTTTACTTCAGATAGCTGTTAACACAAGAAAAGGAAAATGCATCTCAACTGTAAATCATAGTAAAAGTCAATAGACATTTAATGAAACCAGGACTTTGGGAAGAACTGGGAAATAGAGTCAATACCCTTATCTTCCATACGCTGTTTCCCTACCATTCTTTCTAGTGATGTGTGTGTGTGTGTGTGTGTCTTTTTCTTTCCTGAGATGTTCTATGACAGGTCCTATTGTTAGGTCATCACACAGCTGGATACCTCAGAGTGACGGAGAAGAGAAAAGATCTATTGGAGAGGTCGTCACCTTCCCAACTCTCTTAACCACACAAACACAGGCATGCATGCACACACACACACACACACACACACACACACACACACACACACACACACACACACACACTGCCTGTGTACTAAATAATGGAAGACGTTGCTTTCTAAGCACAGATCTAGGATCAGCTCTTCCGAGACCAACCCTAACCAAAAATAAAGGGTTCAATGCATAACTGACCCAGACCTAAGATTACCTAAGATAACTACACCCGACTCAATCTTAAACCTGTCTGTCCACTCCTTAGTGACTAGTGACCATTGATCTAAAATAAGCCGATAGGTGGGTAACCTTAGGTGGGAACCAATGGTTAGTAGTGTGAGTCATTGACATCACTGGTGTAGTGAGACCTATGATCCTGGTACACCTGTCTTCATCTTAAACCTGTCTGTCCACTCCTTAGTGACCACTGATATAAAATGACTAAAATTAGACGCGATAGGTGGGAACCAATAAGAGGTGGAACCAATGGTTAGTGACTGTGGGCCTTTAATATCATATACTTAATGTTGTGGGCGCATGGCCAGCCCCTTTGATTTCACCTAGTTGTTTGAGATCAGAGGTCATGAGGACAGCGTGCCATTGGCCCATTTAAAAGCATTGGAACCCAGCCTGTCTCTAGGCTAGACGGCATGAGGAAGAGCATAGCTGGAAGGTTGGATTGCAGCACAGCGTTCCATAGACATCCATGAATTGGCACGGGCATCGGAATGCTCTACAACGAACGATGACAGACACACATGTGTTTAGATGAGAGTGAGAGAGACCGGGCGGGCGGTGCGAGTGGGGACGTTGCTCTCTCTCCCCCCCACCGGAGGACTTTGGCAGGCCTGGTAGGGTTTTCAGTAATGACAGGCATCGTGGCAGGCAGTGTATCAGCCAGCTCGCATTTCAAACGGGCGCCTCTCTTGACGCGGCTTTCCACAAGTCCTTCTAGAAATAATGTTGTGAGTGGTAATATTAAAATTCTGTCTCCAAGGGCTGTCGGCTCACTATCTCCATCCAGTCACTGCACAGCACAATGCCCTAAGCCTTCCTCAGTAGCATACTGAAACATTCAGGTGTCACTCACTCATGTCAGTGACCACAACAAGCATATTGCTGTGTGTCATCATGACTCTTTAAATTGCAAAAGAACAATGCAGACACACACCCATACAGCAACACGTGCACACACACTCACACACATGGTATGCAACAACAAGAATGCATCAGTAGTACCCTACTTGTCACTTCTCTAAGTATGACTCAACCCCAGCCTGTAAGGACACACACACACACACACACACACACACACACACAGCACAGGCCTGATCTGATTGGATCACAGGTCCGCTGGTGATTGCCGTTTGTCTCGGAGGACAATGTGCTATTTGTGAACCCGCCGTATGTAAACTGAGATGGCAGACCGTCGGCTGTGTCTAAAAATCACAGTTGGGGCTGGTCGCCTGCCCCCCACCCCCACCCAACCACCCCCCAGAAGAGGTCCCCAAGGCAGGGCATCATGGAGGGTGGTCAGGGCTGCCCCTGTCCCCAGGGTTTGGCGGGTTGGGGGGGGGGGGGATAGCGTCAGCTGCCACGGTCACTTGGTGGATGAATGGAATAGTCAGCGTCAGACAGCAGCGCACGGCTGTCAGTCAAGGATCCACCATGATGCCATGGGTTTATAGGCTATGGGTTTGTAGGCTACAACAGAAAAGGGTTGGTGACACAACGTGCCTCTCCTAACTGTGAGAGGTTGTTGTATTTTATTAGACACATGCTGGTGAATTCTCAGATAGACCTTCACTTTCAGGCATACATCTCATGACACATCCACGTTTGTTGTTATGGATGTGATTAGAAGATCATAGAACATTCTTCAAGGCCTTTGAAAAGGACACAATGCAGTAGCACACAACGCTCATTCAGAAGCTCCATTAAGGGAATGGGGTAATGGATTTCATTTACGGTGGGTTAACAATTCGTCATAGCGTTCATACACAATATCCGTGTGAAGTGATGTCAGGGGTGACAAGAAGTAGTGTGCGAGGACATCTCCTCAACCAGTTAAACGATCTTTAATAGAGAGAGGAAGTTGAGAAAATGGATGATGTAACTATAGCCTTGTGATGACAGAACACCTTAAAGGAAATCATCTCATACTGTACATCCAGGTCTATTCTATCTCTGATATAAACACAGAACCCAACTATGAGGGATCTAAGAACACTGATATACTACAGTACTGTATATCATACTAAATATGGATCTGCTGTTGTAGTAGGGGTCACAATGGGGCAAAATTCTAGCTAAATCTGCTAGATTACATAGATGTTGTTTTAATGGAGTGCAGTGATGAGGTCATCTCTCACGAGACACACACACACACGTGTGTACATCTGGGAGTTGGGAGAGAGCATTGTAAGCGATAGCATCATTACGTCACCTCTTCCTGGATTGGCCTCCAAACACCAGAACATACTGTAACAGCGGGCAAAAATAGATCCCAGTTCCCAAACAAAGCAGTGATGACAGATTTTGTTTGGTTGGAAAATTAAAACCAATCACTCAGGCCGCGATTGGAATTAGATCATTAGGGTATGTTTGGGGTCGACCGTCAACGAGTACAGAGTAACACAAGGAGAGGGGCAGCTGTGGTAGTCATTAGATATAAGGAAGACTCATTCAAATGGATCGTGATACAGATTTAGCACAATAAAGGAAAACTGTATTATTGTTACAACACAATGACGGTCATGGAGTAAGGACACCCTGTCCAGTCGAAAATAATATCAGGTTATAACTGCACGATCTCAAAGGAGGTGTGGTATGACAAACAAATAAAAGGGCCACTGATTTCCAGAATTTTGAGATGCAGCACGCAATTATAAGCGGCATAAAACCGAATAGTTCAATGAACATTATTAGAACATTTCATCCACCATGAAATGCCTGTTAAAATATCTGTACGTGTGGGTGTAGCAGGGCTGTTGAATTGAACACTTGTTAAAGAGGCAGAAGCTTGGGGACATCCCTCCCTTGCTTTATTGACCTTTAGGAGAGAGAGAGAGAGAGAGAGAGAGAGAGAGAGAGAGAGAGAGAGAGAGAGAGGCGAGCTGCACCCACCTACCCAGACTGAATGATGATGTCGTGCCACCCCCCTCCAGACCAGTGGTGGATTCATCGCTGTAGCACCACACCACAGCCCCCCTGGGCTGCATGCAGCTGTGTCCTCACTACCCTGCACCCGAGAGAGGCAGGTGGAGGGACTTTAGGAGGGAGGAGGTAGTGGGGTTAGGGTCAGGGGAAATGTGGTTACAAGCCCAGTTAACTGCTCCAATCCAATTGGATTGCCCCCCCCCCTTCGTTCTTGATTAGGGGTTGTTGCATCATTTTACTCCCACCAGGGCAGACAGACCACCACTCTTTCCTCCCTCGCTACCCCCTCCAATAGTCTAGTTATTCACCCCCTCCTGTAGTATCTCCCTCTCTCTCTCTCCTCTAGTATCTTCCCCCATTCTCTCTCTAATATCTTCCCCTCTCTCGCTCTTTCTCTATCTTCCCCCCTCTCTCTCCATCTAATATCTCCCCCCCCTCCCTCCTTTATCTCCCCCCTCTCTATCTACCCCCTCTCTATCTTCCCCCTCGCTCTCTCCTCCAGTATCTTCCCCCCTCTCTCTCTCCTCTAGTATTTCCCCCCTCATATATCTTCTCCATCTCTCTACTCTAGTATCTCCCCCCCATATATCTTATCCCCATCTCTCTCCTCTAGTATCTCCCCCCTCATATATCTCCCCCCCCTCCAAGCATCCACTCCTCTCTCCCACCTCCTTCAGTGTGCAGCTCAGGCCTAGGGGGGAGACCAGTCCCATCGATCATGGCCAATTACCACAGCAACCCTCTCAGGACAGCAGTGACAGTCAGACCTGGGTTCAAATACTATTTGAAATCACTTCAAATTCTTTATTTGGCCGGTATTGAGCTTGCCTGGCGCCATGGAACCAGTAGAATAGTCGCACACCTGTAAACCCAGTCCATCTAGAACCACAGGCAGGCCAAATCAACAGTTTAAAGTATTTGAAAGATTTCACATAGTATTTGAACCCAGGTATGCTGTCCACAGATCTCCAATAACCTCTCCTCTACTATATACTACACTTTATGAGTCCTCTGAATAGGCTGGAGAGGATAGCTGAGAAAGCGGTTGGTTGGTCCCCATAGGACAGTGATATGGAGGGGGTCACCTTCTGGAAAATGACAGTGGCTGCATCTGAAATCACACCCTATTTCCTGTATAGTGTACTACTTTATACCAGAGGGTCAACCAACCGATCTCTCCACCATGTCACCCAGACTCCATTTCAAATCAAATCAAATGTTATGTCACATGCTTTGTAAACAACAGGTGTAGACTAACAGTGAAATGCTTACTTACGGGCCCTTCCCAACAATGCTGAGAGAAAATAAATAGAAATAACTGGAGAGAATAAAATCAAAACATGTTCAGAAGCAGCCAGTGTCACCTTGTTGTGTACCAAGCTCAGAGTTTCCAAACGTTTCCCCTCCTATTCAAAGGGAGGAATCCCTAGCCCTCAGTCTGCTGTGACAGTCATCTTCATTAACGTTGAACATAATGAACATCAACGTAAAACTATTTCTTAGTGTTATAGTGGATATTTAGCCCCATCTAATGGTTGACTTTTAATAAACTACAATATAGAATACTAGTTCGGATATTCTGTCATTTGCACCTTTAAAAAGGCTAGATTCACCCATTTTGAATGTTATATTGTTTTTGTGCATCTCTGAGTGATGTTTTATCTACGCTGGAAATTAATAGGAATACAACTTTTAGATCACGAAAACGTATCATTCACGCGGGAGGTTGTCTTCTCTCAAATGACCCATTTATATTTTTACGATATTCCTACATCGAGAAATATGTAATTTAATAGAGGGTCCACTACATTTCTCCTATATATCTGCCTCTTAAATCCAGGGTGCCGTTGCTAATGTCAGACTGCATCCTGCGAGCCACTGCTGGGCACATGGTGAGATTTTACACTCCTAAATTGATAGTAGTTTGTTTAGGCGATTGTACAGCTAACTAGCTACTTCACATGCTGATATTAACTTTGGTATTATTGTACAGTGAGGGAAAAAAGTATTTGATCCCCTGCTGATTTTGTACGTTTGCCCACTGACAAAGAAATGATCAGTCTATAATTTTAATGGTAGGTTTATTTTAACAGTGAGAGACAGAATAACAACAAAACAATCAAGAAAAACGCATGTCAAATGTTATAAATTGATTTGCATTTTAATGAGGGAAATAAATATCTGACCCCTCTGCAAAACATGACTTAGTACTTGGTGGCAAAACCCTTGTTGGCAATCAGAGGTCAGACGTTTCTTGTAGTTGGCCACCAGGTTTGCACACATCTCAGGAGGGATTTTGTCCCACGCCTCTTTGCAGATCTTCTCCAAGTCATTAAGGTTTCGAAGCTGACGTTTGGCAACTCGAAACTTCAGCTCCCTCCACAGATTTTCTATGGGATTAAGGTCTGGAGACTGGCTAGGCCACTCCAGGACCTTAATGTGCTTCTTCTTGAGCCACTCCTTTGTTGCCATGGCCATTTGTTTTGGGTCATTGTCATGCTGGAATACCCATTCACAACCCATGTCCAATGCCCTGGCTGAGGGAAGGAGGTTCTCACCCAAGATTTGACGGTCCCGTCCATCGTCCCTTTGATGCGGTGAAGTTGTCCTGTCCCCTTAGCAGAAAAACACCCCCAAAGCATAATGTTTCCACCTCCATGTTTGACGGTGGGGATGGGGTTCTTGGGGTCATAGGCAGCATTCCTCCTCCTCCAAACACGGCGACTTGAGGCGATGTCAAAGAGCTCCATTATGGTCTCATCTAACCACAACACTTTCACCCAGTTCTCCTCTGAATCATTCAGATGTTCATTGGCAAACTTCAGACGGGCATCTATATGTGCTTTCTTGAGCAGGGGGACCTTGCGGGCGCTGCAGGATTTCAGTCCTTCACAGCGTAGTGCGTTACCAATTGTTTTCTTGGTGACTACGGTCCCAGCTGCCTTGAGATCATTGACAAGATCCTCCTGTGTAGTTCTGGGCTGATTCCTCACCGTTCTCATGATCATTGCAACTCCACGAGGTGAGATCTTGCATGGAGTCCTATAGGCCGAGGGAGATTGACCGTTTGTTTGGGTTTCTTCCTTTTGCGAATAATCGCACCAACTGTTGTCACCTTCTCACCAAGCTGCTTGGCGATGGTCTTGTAGCCCATTCCAGCCTTGTGTAGGTCTACAATCTTGTCCCTGACATCCTTGGAGAGCTCTTTGGTCTCGGCCATGGTGGAGAGTTTGGAATCTGATTGATTGATTGCTTCTGTGGACAGGTGTCTTTTATACAGGTAACAAACTGAGATTAGGAGCACTCCCTTTAAGAGTGTGCTCCTAATCTCAGCTCGTTACCTGTATAAAAGACACCTGGGAGCCAGAAATCTTTCTGATTGAGAGGGGGTCAAATACTTATTTCCCTCATTAAAATGCAAATCAATTTATAACATCTTTGACATGCGTTTTTCTGGATTTGTTTGTTGTTATTCTGTCTCTCACTGTTCAAATAAACCTACCATTAAAATTATAGACTGATCATTTCTTTGTCAGTGGGCAAACGTACAAAATCAGCAGGGGATCAAATACTTTTTTCCCCTCACTGTATGTAGCTACATTTACTAGCTCGCAGCCAGCCCATAGAGCATTGCATGTTTTGTAGTCGACTTGAGCTGCAACAGATTTCCACGTTGCTACCAACCTTATTATAATGACAAAATAAACATTTGTTCACAAAAAAATATTCACAGTGTTATTTAACACAGTAAATTAAAGCAATTGTGGTTTTGGGTGGATTTTCCCTTTAAAGCTGTATGGCAAAGTAAGAATTGCTTTGATAAATGCTATAAGCTTGAATCTTGGTCTGAAGGACAAATTTAATTATGGAATAACACAATTGTCATTAACTATAACACATTGACAAGAACTGGATAGAGACACTTTTAATTGTTGAACGCAGAATATGAAGGTACATTGACTTTAATTGCAGTAAATAGATAATGTATTACTTCAGATGTCAATTTTCTGATGGAGAACCAACGAACCACAGTAGTCTGCCACCCTCTTGTGGACAAAATCCACAATTTCACTTCATTCAAAAACCACCACCATGCTCAGGAAATGGGGTTTGTTTATTCATAAGATATTCTTTAAAAAATCACATGAATTGAATGACTTTGATAAAACACTCCTTTGGCTCCCAAAGGTAGGTGTGTGTGGGCGAGTTCGTTTTGCATAGCCCGCTGCTCACGGGTGGATGAAGATTTCACTTTAGGACCAATGGTCTAATATGTAAACCCCGCCCACCCAGGGCACCAGGCAATGCAAAACTAACTCGCCTTGTGTGTGTGCGCATGACTCTGGTGGTCCACCCAGGTTGGGGCTCTCTAAGCCATCGGCCCAAGGGGGGCCAGTAGGGTAGGGCTACATTCCAAATATCCACACTAACATACCACTTAGAACGGAGCAATGTAGCATGGAATGCTAGTGTGGGTATTAGAACAGCCATACAGGTGTCAGGGCTTGAGGAGGATGGATATGGAGGTCTCTCTGATGGAGGGAGGGAGGGATTGGTCCTTTAGTCGTCCAGGAAGAAGTAGTTCCCACTCTTCTTCTGTTCACAATCCTAGATATACAACATAGAGATTGGGTTACAGAGGAGCCACAATCCTAGATATACAACAGAGATTGGGTTACAGAGAAGCCACAATACTAGATATTCAACATAGAGATTGTATAGATTGGGTTAGAGGAGAGCAAAGGACAGAAAATGGAGTCGTGCTGAATGAATTAACTGAATGAAAGGCAATAATAGTCAATACGTTACTAAAAGCACAAAATGGATGTAAATAAACGTAGGTTTTCCCCTGTACCTTTATGGAATTCATCTTGTTGATCCTTGGTCGGAAGTTGTTGGGGTCTCTCCTGAACGTGATCTCCAGTTGTGATAGGAACTTGTTCATCCCTGCGAGTAAGGTCTGTGGCCTGAGAGGTCAAACGTTGACAGGGCTTGTGTTACACGCATCCTTAAGAGCTAAACATGGGTTCCTAACAACAACCCATATCTTAGCATGCTTTCAGTGTGTCTTGTCATGAAAATACCACTTTCCTGTCAGACTGGAACATGAATTTCACAGTCAAGATTTGCCTATATTTTGAAGTGGGGAGTTTGACAGTTTGCTTACAAATCACCCAATAATCAGTTTGAAGGAGGTAAGAGTTCCATCAAGTTAAGGGAAGAGAACAATATCTTGAAGAACAGCAGACATTAAGGAATACCAGACATGTTGGGTAAATCAGTGGATGAGACTATCAAACCAAATGATGGGAAGGGTTGACGTACGTGTTGGCAGCGGTGCTTCGTGAGGGAATACCGTCGAACACGATGACGCGGTCAGCCAGGTAGGTGGCCATGATGAAGTCATGCTCCACCACGAACGCTGTCTTCTTGGCATGGAGGATGAATCTAGAAACAAATGAATGTATCAAAATCAATGGCATCCATTTAAGTCCATTAAGGTTTGTGAGGTTATAGAGTTTCTGTATTTCCTGTCAAACTAATCAAAACACAGATGATTAAAAAGACAAAGGTGTGTGAATGGTACTGCCGTGAGCAATGCAAAGCACTAGATGGATCTCTTAGCTGGAGGTAGACGTTCACCTTAAACAAAGATCTAGGATCAGAGTGTGTGTATGTGTACAGGTGTGTGTGGTTACCTTTTGATGACCTTGGCGCACACGAGACGCTGCTCAGAGTCCAGGTAGGCGGAGGGCTCGTCTATCAGGTAGACATCAGCTGGTTTCCCCAGACACAGAGCCATGGCCACCCTCTGCAACTCTCCTCCAGACAGGTTCTGGACCTACAGAGACACAAGCAGGGGGGTGTTCATTAGACACCAAACAGAAGAAAACGGATTGAAACAGGGAGGGACTACCTGAACTGGACTTGTCCAATAAGAAATGCTTGTTTTCATTTTCTGATCTGGTGTGTATGGTCCATTGGGGCACCGCGTAGAAAAGTGTTTTGCATCAGAATTGTTTTTATTCTGTTTTTTACTGGACAAGTTCGAATAGTAGTACCTCCCCGTTTCGCACCGTTGCAAAACATTCTATGCCAACTGAACACAACCCAGAATGCACAACTTACGTCCTGGTCGATGATGCTCTCAATCTGCATAGGCTTCATGACGTCAGTCACAAACTGAGGGTGAGTATAGGCGTCTCGGATCTTCTCATGGAGCAGGGCCCGCACACTACCCTACAGAGAAAGAGGGAGTTAGTTAGTCAGGGTCTGAGAGGGGCACACTACCCTACAGAGACAGAGGGAGTTAGTTAGTCCAGGTCTGAGAGGGGCACACTACCCTACAGAGACAGAGGGAGTTAGTTAGTCAGGGTCTGAGAGGGGCACACTACCCTACAGAGACAGAGGGAGTTAGTTAGTCAGGGTCTGAGAGGGGCACACTACCCTACAGAGACAGAGGGAGTTAGTTAGTCAGGGTCTGAGAGGGGCACACTACCCTACAGAGACAGAGGGAGTTAGTTAGTCAGGGTCTGAGAGGGGCACACTACCCTACAGAGACAGAGGGAGTTAGTTAGTCAGGGTCTGAGAGGGGCACACTACCCTACAGAGACAGAGGGAGTTAGTTAGTCAGGGTCTGAGAGGGGCACACTACCCTACAGAGACAGAGGGAGTTAGTTAGTCAGGGTTTTAGAGGGGCACACTACCCTACAGAGACAGAGGGAGTTAGTTAGTCAGGGTCTGAGAGGGGCACACTACCCTACAGAGACAGAGGGAGTTAGTTAGTCAGGGTTTTAGAGGGGCACACTACCCTACAGAGACAGAGGGAGTTAGTTAGTCAGGGTCTGAGAGGGGCACACTACCCTACAGAGACAGAGGGAGTTAGTTAGTCAGGAGATGAGGGGCACACTACCCTACAGAGACAGAGGGAGTTAGTTAGTCAGGGTCTGAGAGGGGCACACTACCCTACAGAGACAGAGGGAGTTAGTTAGTCAGGGTTTTAGAGGGGCACACTACCCTACAGAGACAGAGGGATTTAGTCAGGAGATGAGAGGGGCACACTACCCTACAGAGACAGAGGGAGTTAGTTAGTCAGGGTCTGAGAGGGGCACACTACCCTACAGAGACAGAGGGATTTAGTTAGTCAGGGTTTTAGAGGGGCACACTACCCTACAGAGACAGAGGGATTTAGTCAGGAGATGAGAGGGGCACACTACCCTACAGAGACAGAGGGAGTTAGTTAGTCCAGGTCTGAGAGGGGCACACTACCCTACAGAGACAGAGGGAGTTAGTTAGTCAGGGTCTGAGAGGGGCACACTACCCTACAGAGACAGAGGGAGTTAGTTAGTCAGGGTCTGAGAGGGGCACACTACCCTACAGAGACAGAGGGAGTTAGTTAGTCAGGGTCTGAGAGGGGCACACTACCCTACAGAGACAGAGGGAGTTAGTTAGTCAGGGTCTGAGAGGGGCACACTACCCTACAGAGACAGAGGGAGTTAGTTAGTCAGGGTCTGAGAGGGGCACACTACCCTACAGAGACAGAGGGAGTTAGTTAGTCAGGGTCTGAGAGGGGCACACTACCCTACAGAGACAGAGGGAGTTAGTTAGTCAGGGTTTTAGAGGGGCACACTACCCTACAGAGACAGAGGGAGTTAGTTAGTCAGGGTCTGAGAGGGGCACACTACCCTACAGAGACAGAGGGAGTTAGTTAGTCAGGGTTTTAGAGGGGCACACTACCCTACAGAGACAGAGGGAGTTAGTTAGTCAGGGTCTGAGAGGGGCACACTACCCTACAGAGACAGAGGGAGTTAGTTAGTCAGGAGATGAGGGGCACACTACCCTACAGAGACAGAGGGAGTTAGTTAGTCAGGGTCTGAGAGGGGCACACTACCCTACAGAGACAGAGGGAGTTAGTTAGTCAGGGTTTTAGAGGGGCACACTACCCTACAGAGACAGAGGGATTTAGTCAGGAGATGAGAGGGGCACACTACCCTACAGAGACAGAGGGAGTTAGTTAGTCAGGGTCTGAGAGAGGCACACTACCCTACAGAGACAGAGGGATTTAGTTAGTCAGGGTTTTAGAGGGGCACACTACCCTACAGAGACAGAGGGATTTAGTCAGGAGATGAGAGGGGCACACTACCCTACAGAGACAGAGGGAGTTAGTTAGTCAGGGTCTGAGAGGGGCACACTACCCTACAGAGACAGAGGGAGTTAGTTAGTCAGGAGATGAGGGGCACACTACCCTACAGAGACAGAGGGAGTTAGTTAGTCAGGGTCTGAGAGGGGCACACTACCCTACAGAGACAGAGGGAGTTAGTTAGTCAGGGTTTTAGAGGGGCACACTACCCTACAGAGACAGAGGGAGTTAGTTAGTCAGGGTCTGAGAGGGGCACACTACCCTACAGAGACAGAGGGAGTTAGTTAGTCAGGAGATGAGAGGGGCACACTACCCTACAGAGACAGAGGGATTTAGTTAGTCAGGGTTTTAGAGGGGCACACTACCCTACAGAGACAGAGGGATTTAGTCAGGAGATGAGAGGGGCACACTACCCTACAGAGACAGAGGGAGTTAGTTAGTCAGGGTCTGAGAGGGGCACACTACCCTACAGAGAAAGAGGGAGTTAGTTAGTCAGGGTCTGAGAGGGGCACACTACCCTACAGAGACAGAGGGAGTTAGTTAGTCAGGAGATGAGAGGGGCACACTACCCTACAGAGACAGAGGGAGTTAGTTAGTCAGGAGATGAGAGGGGCACACTACCCTACAGAGACAGAGGGAGTTAGTTAGTCAGGAGATGAGAGGGGCACACTACCCTACAGAGACAGAGGGAGTTAGTTAGTCATGGTCTGAGAGGGGCACACTACCCTACAGAGAAAGAGGGAGTTAGTTAGTCAGGGTCTGAGAGAGGCACACTACCCTACAGAGACAGAGGGAGTTAGTTAGTCAGGGTCTGAGAGGGGCACACTACCCTACAGAGACAGAGGGAGTTAGTTAGTCAGGGTCTGAGAGGGGCACACTACCCTACAGAGACAGAGGGAGTTAGTTAGTCATGGTCTGAGAGGGGCACACTACCCTACAGAGACAGAGGGAGTTAGTTAGTCAGGGTCTGAGAGGGGCACACTACCCTACAGAGACAGAGGGAGTTAGTTAGTCAGGGTCTGAGAGGGGCACACTACCCTACAGAGACAGAGGGAGTTAGTTAGTCAGGGTCTGAGAGGGGCACACTACCCTACAGAGACAGAGGGAGTTAGTTAGTCAGGAGATGAGAGGGGCACACTACCCTACAGAGACAGAGGGAGTTAGTTAGTCAGGAGATGAGAGGGGCACACTACCCTACAGAGACAGAGGGAGTTAGTTAGTCAGGAGATGAGAGGGGCACACTACCCTACAGAGAAAGAGGGAGTTAGTTAGTCAGGGTCTGAGAGGGGCACACTACCCTACAGAGACAGAGGGAGTTAGTTAGTCAGGAGATGAGAGGGGCACACTACCCTACAGAGAAAGAGGGAGTTAGTTAGTCAGGGTCTGAGAGGGGCACACTACCCTACAGAGACAGAGGGAGTTAGTTAGTCAGGAGATGAGATGGGCAGGTGTCTGTGTTAGAGGTGTTTAGTTGTCAAGGCAGTGACTGGTTGGTACCTACTTTGAATTTGGGGCTGATCTTTTGGGGTTTGTAGCTGACGTTCAGGATAGGCACTTCCCCTTTGGAAGTAATAGAAAATGTTTAGGAAAAACTTACACAAAACATTAAGAACACCTTCCTAATATTGAGTTGCACCACCCCCTTTTGCCCTCAGAACAGCCTCACTTACATTTTTTGTCTTGTCCATTCACCCTCTGAATGACACACATACACAATCCATGTCTTAATTGTCTCAAGGCTTAAAAATCCTTCTTTAACTCGTCTCCTCCCCTTCATCTACACTGATTTGAAGTGGATTTAACAAGTGACATCAATAAGGGATCATCGCTTTCACCTGAATTTACCTGGCCAGTCTGTCATGGAAAGAGCAGGTGTTCCTAATGTTTTGTTCACTCAGTGTATAGTGGAGTACATGGTTCCAGCAATTAGACAATGTGAAGAGGAAATAAATTGTCAAATGTTATTTACCCCCTTCATCTGGTTTCAGACGACCAGCCAGCATTCTGATGAACGTGGTTTTGCCCGTCCCTGAAAGAGAGGATTTAGAAATAAGACTCATTATATGGAACACACACCCCCTCTCCTCACACACTCCTCCACCATTCCCTTCCCCCTCTCCTCACCATTCTCTCCCAGCATGACCATGATCTCAGAGTCGGTGAACTCTCCCTCCAGGATCTCCAGGGCAAAGTCTCCCATGTTCTTCTTCATGTGGGGGTACTGGTAGTGGCACATCCTCTTGATCTCTTCCTCGTTGGCCGTCTCTGCCACCTAGTGTTATATTACACAGTATTATCACATTATTATCTCTGCCACCTAGTGTTATATTACACAGTATTATCACATTATTATATCTGCCACCTAGTGTTATATTACACAGTATTATCTCTGCCACCTAGTGTTATATTACACAGTATTATCACATTATTATCTCTGCCACCTAGTGTTATATTACACTGTATTATCACATTATATCCGCCACCTAGTGTTATATTACACAGTATGATTACATTATCTCCGCCACCTACTGTTACATTACACAGTATTATCACATTCTCTGCCACCTACTGTTATATTACACAGTATTATCACATTATCATCTCTGCCATCCTAGTGTTATATTACACATTATTATCACATTATTATCTCTGCCATCCTAGTGTTATATTACACAGTATTATCACATTATCTCTGCCACCTAGTGTTATATTACACAGTATTATCACATTATTATCTCTGCCATCCTAGTGTTATATTACACAGTATTATCACATTATCTCTGCCACCTAATGTTATATTACACTGTATTATCACATTATTATCTCTGCCACCTAGTGTTATATTACACAGTATTATCACATTATCTCTGCCACCTAGAGTTATATTAAACAGTATTATCACATTATCTCTGGCACCTAGCGTTATATTACACAGTATTATCACATTATCTCTGCCACCTAGCGTTATATTACACAGTATTATCACATTATTGTAGTTTTTATCGATTATTATGAACTGGATGGTTCGAGCCCTAAATGCTGATTGTCTGAAAGCCATGGTATATCAGACCGTATACCATGGGTAAGACAAAAAAACTACTTTTTACTATTCTAATTAGGTTGGTAACCAGTTTATAACAGCAATAAGGCACCTCTGGGGTTTGTGGCACTCTGCGTTGCGTCATGCATAAGAACAACCCTTAGCCGTGATATATTGCTTATTTTTATGACATTACCTTGAACACCAGCGATATCTCCCTGAAGCGCAGATTCTCCGTGGGAACATAGCCATCCAGGAAGATGTTGATGCCTGGAGAAGGGAGCGGAGGAGGACTGGGGTTAGAGGTGAAGCTGCCAAATGAACAGGACAGTTGTGCATTGGGAAAATATCCATTGGTTGTGGGATCATTTGGTTGTGGTGAAATGTTCCCCTGACTTAGATTTGGAAAAGCTGTGGTACCATTTTGAGGGTAAGTGAGAGGGGGGTGGTCTATAGGGTGTTGCGCTAGGCTAGGGGCTTAAGACTTTCTTGAAATGTCTGTACCAGTTGGCTCTGCAGCAGACCCATGAGACAGAGTGTAGCCTGCCATGCACTGAGGATATGCTTTATCCATAGAAAACCTATTCAGTATCAATGCTAAAGAAAAAAAGAACAAAACAACTAAACATATCAATAGCCAGGGCATCATTGTGAATTAGAACGTGTTCTTAATTAACTGACTCACCTGGTTAAATAAAAGGTTAAATAAATAAAATAGGTAAGTAAGAGGGTGAAGAGGTCAGGGCCTAAAATTAACACCCGCCACCTGACAAATGCGGGTAGATATTGGCATTGGCGGATAAGTTGTCCATTTCACCAGCCACGTTTGCGGGTGGTCAGGGTTCCATAGGGCGAGCATTTCACTCACATTTGTGAATACAAATATTCAAGTATGCTCACATTTATAGTAAAATAAATGCTGCAGTAGCTGTTTTCAAAGTATTTCTGCAGTTTTGTTTCATAGATGGTAATTTAATCGCACAAAGTCAAAGAACTACAAATCCTATATAGCCTATCTCACCTTGCATTGCAACACTGCCTGGCTGCGTGCTGTGCGCACGTAAAGAGTGAAAGATTCATTTTTAGAAGCGCTGTGCACAGGCATAAACATTGGTCTAATTTACAGAAAAACGAAAGTCTACTGACGTGAGACTTTATCCTTGTGTTTCTTGGCTATTTACATTGTTTTGTTCACAAGCTAGGTTGTTTTTCTATGTTTGCATTTCAACTGCTAGGGAAGAGAAGACAAGGCTTGTACTAGTCAGACTCAATCTCACAGGCACAAACATGACTGGAGTCACATTACCACGGTAACCTCACGCCCTTAAAGGGGCAGGTGAAAAGACTCATGTCACAAAAAGTAATTATTCAATATACCACAAGTTACTTCTTACTAGTAATACCTTTATGGTCCTCTGTAGCTCAGCTGGTAGAGCACGGCGCTTGTAACGCCAAGGTAGTGGGTTCGATCCCCGGGACCACCCATACACAAAAAAAATTATGCAAGCATGACTGTAAGTCGCTTTGGATAAAAGCGTCTGCTAAATGGCATATTATTATTATTTATTGTTTTAGAAACATTACAATGCATGCTAATCTGTTTTTCTGTGTTTTGTTGGTGTAATTGTATCGACCCAAAACTATTTTGGCTGGTAAACAATCTGAGTGGCTGGTAGATTTTTAAATCTACCAGTCACAATGGCTGGTGGACCAAAAAGTTAATTTTATACCCTGGAAGAGGTAGTCACCTTCCCTGACTCCAAAGGGCATAGTGACCATTCCGTTGGCGCTGGACACTCCGTACAGACAGTGTAGTGTTTATGGTGTAGTATGTAGTGTTTAGGGTCCTACCTTCCCTGACTCCAAAGGGCATAGTGACCACTCCATAGGCACTGGGCACTCCATACAGACAGCAGATGAAGTCAGACAGGTAGTCCAGCACACTCAGGTCGTGTTCCACCACTATGATATATCTGGGAGAGAGAGGGCAAAATACAAGTCAAGAGTCTATAAGACAAGACAAAGCTGATGGAAGAATAGTGGATAATGTTGAAGTAGGCATAAAACCAAAGCAAACCGAGTAAAATAGGGAGGAACTACCAGGGTTGTGTTTAATAGGAAGAAAAACGGAAGAAAACTGAAACGGGACGTTACTACCTGAATTTGTCCAATGAGAAACTCTTGTTTTTCTTTTTCTGTTGCAAAACACTTTGCTACAGTATGCCCTTATGAACACGGCCCAGTCCTCTAGTGAGAGCATCATGTAATGTAACGGACCTGTCTGGGGAGATGAGGGAGCGGATGGTGACGGCAGCTCTTAAACGCTGCTTCACATCCAGGTAACTGGACGGCTCGTCAAACATGAAGCTGGAATGAACCACATAAAGAGAGCCGCGTTAAAAACCACATAACATACTCAGTCAAAGATGGCCTCTGCTGATGGGGCCAAAGACTGACTGAAGCTGTTGACTTACATGTCTGCTCTCTGGATGCAGACCACAGCGATGGCAAAGCGCTGCAGCTCTCCTCCTGATAGGTCCTCCACATTCCTCTCCCTGAGATGAGTCAGATCTGAGAGAGGAAAGAGATGAAATAATCTGCTGGCCAAATGGTATATTTTACTGACAACTTCACTGTAGAAGTGGGTCAAAAGGAACGTTTAACATAAATGGAAAATTAGGATTACATATAGACAAACATTAGATTATAGACTCGAAGAGAAGAAGACAAGGGGAGAACCCAATCCAAACGTACCAAGCTGCTCACAGACGATGGTCTCCGTCTTGGAGTCGTCTTTCCTGCTCAGAATGGAGCCCACAGTCCCCTGGTGGCGGAACAAAGCACTACTGTTAGCCCGTCAGACAACAATTCAGTACAGATCTGTGTATCTGGAACGCACCCATTATATCCCCTCATTTCTACAGGTCTGAACCCACACCCACGGGCTTGACTGACCTTGACAGTCTTGGGGATCTGGTCGACGTACTGGGGCTTGACGATGGCCTTCAGGTCATCCTCCAGGATCTTGGTAAAGTAGTTCTGGAGCTCAGAGCCACGGAAGTAGGTCAGGATCTCCTGCCAGTCTGGTGGAGCCTGGTGGAGGACCGGGAGAGAATGGAGCTTTTGAAACTAGGGATAAGTGTGATGTAACACAGCAAGGTGTTATAGTAACTAGTTGCATTTCAGTCATTAAGCTGACACTGTAAAGTCATTCAGCTGACATACAGTGGGGATAACAAGTATTTGATACACTGCTGATTTTGCAGGTTTTCCTACTTACAAAGCATGTAGAGGTCTGTAATTTTTATCATAGGTACACTTCAACTGTGAGAAATGGAATCTAAAACAAAAATCCAGAAAATCACAATGTGTGATTTTTAAGTAATTAATTTGTTATAAGTATTTGATCACCTATCAACCAGTAAGAATTCCGGCTCTCACAGTCCTGTTAGTTTTTCTTTAAGAAGCCCTCCTGTTCTCCACTCATTACCTGTATTAACTGCACCTGTTTGAACTCGTTACCTGTATAAAAGACACCTGTCCACACACTCAATCAAACAGACTCCAATCTCTCCACAATGGCCAAGACCAGAGAGCTGTGTAAGGACATTAGGGATAAAATTGTACACCTGCACAAGGCTGGGATGGGCTACAGGACAATAGGCAAGCAGCTTGGTGAGAAGGCAACAACTGTTGGCGCAATTATTAGAAAATGGAAGAAGTTCAAGATGACGGTCAATCACCCTCGGTCTGGGGCTCCATGCAAGATCTCACCTCGTGGGGCATCAATGATCATGAGGAAGGTGAAGGATCAGCCCAGAACTACATGGCAGGACCTGGTCAATGACCTGAAGAGAGCTGGGACCACAGTCTCAAAGAAAACCATTAGTAACACACTACGCCGTCATGGATTAAAATCCTGCAGCGCACGCAAGGTCCCCCTGCTCAAGCCAGCGCATGTCCAGGCCCGTCTGAAGTTTGCCAATGACCATCTGGATGATTCAGAGGAGGAATGGGAGAATGTCATGTGGTCTGATGACACAAAAAATTGAGCTTTTTGGTCTAAACTCCACTCGCCGTGTTTGGAGGAAGAAGGATGATTACAACCCCAAGAACACCATCCCAACCGTGAAGCATGGAGGTGAAAACATCATTCTTTGGGGATACTTTTCTGCAAAGGGGACAGGACGACTGCACCGTATTGAGGGGAGGATGGATGGGGCCATGTATCGCGAGATCTTGGCCAACAACCTCCTTCCCTCAGTAAGAGCATTGAAGATGGGTCGTGGCTGGGTCTTCCAGCATGACAACGACCCGAAACACACAGCCAGGGCAACTAAGGAGTGGCTCCGTAAGAAGCATCTCAAGGTCCTGGAGTGGCCTAGCCAGTCTCCAGACCTGAACCCAATAGAACATCTTTGGAGGGAGCTGAAAGTCCGTATTGCCCAGCGACAGCCCCGAAACCTGAAGGATCTGGAGAAGGTCTGTATGGAGGAGTGGGCCAAAATCCCTGCTGCAGTGTGTGCAAACCTGGTCAAGACCTACAGGAAACGTATGATCTCTGTAATTGCAAACAAAGGTTTCTGTACCAAATATTAAGTTCTGCTTTTCTGATGTATCAAATACTTATGTCATGCAATAAAATGCAAATTAATTACTTAAAAATCATACAATGTGATTTTCTGGATTTTTGTTTTAGATTCCGTCTCTCACAGTTGAAGTGTACCTATGATAAACATTACAGACCTCTACATGCTTTGTAAGTAGGAAAACCTGCTAAATCAGCAGTGTATCAAATACTTGTTCTCCCCACTGTAATTATCCAGAGGGACTTCCAATAAGTGACTGTGTGATCCTTTAAACATTTTAAAGCCATATAATGTATTAGACATTTAGCTACATTCTCTACAAGGCTGTGTCATAAAACTAATAGTTACACACTTACATCATACTTTCCCAAGTTAGGCTTCTGTTTTCCAGCCAGAATTTTCAGCGCCGTGGATTTCCCGATTCCATTGGTGCCCACAAGTCCCAAAACCTCTCCAGGTCTGGGAATGGGTAATCTGGAATGGAATATTGCAAAAGTACAGTCCATGGATTCAAGACAGAAACAAACGTTTATTGAGATTAGGCCTATTTGAGACAAACACAGCCCTCTTTACCTTGAAAATTAACCCACCTATGCAACTTGAAGGAGTTGGCACAGTATCTGTGAGTTGTCTCTTTCTCGAGGTTGCTTGGCAAGTTGACAATAGACAAGGCCCCAAATGGACATTTCTGGAAGAAAAAATAAGTCAGTGCTAAGTGCCATGTAATCAGGACTGAAGGTAAATACATAAAGAAAACACTACTCGTCCACATTTGTATCAACAGAGGGTCAGTCATTTTGTTACAATTTTACCTTGATACAGATGCCACATCCGATACAGAGTGATTCAGAAATCCACACAATTTTGCTCTGAGCTGTGACTTCTATGCACAGTTTGCCTGCAAGACAAAAAGATTACAAAGATGAATGACAGTTGAGGCTTGAAAAAGTAAACATGGACCATTTCAACTGTACATAACTTGAGGCATTATCTTTTAGGCTACTGCCTCAAGACTTGGAGGAATTAGTTATAGTGTATGTGTCAGTGATATTATAATAGGCCAAGATTCTCAAGTACTAGGTTCAGTACAGTAGGAAAGGATGCAACACAAGTCTTACCCATCCGAACCACAGGGCAACTCTTCTTGCACTCCTGCCGGCATTTCTTTGGCTTGCATTTGTCATGGTTCACAATGGCGATTCTGGTGTTTTTCTCCGACATTCTGCCTGCCTCTTGTCAACTCTTGGCGGAGCAGAATCCCTCCCCAGAGTACTGCAATACAGAGATATGACAGTTTTGATCAGACAAGACAAGGGTTAGGCCTGTAGTGTCTGCAGAGACAGTGAGTCAGATTGATAACAGTTTGGATGAATGAACACAGAAATGGCCTGTAAATTAGTATTTACTATGGATCCCCATTAGCTGCTACCAAGGCAGTAGCTATTCTTCCTAGGGTCCAGCAAAATTAAGGCAGTTATACAATTTAAAAAACATTACACTACATTCACAACACATTAAGTGTGTGCTCCAAATCTGGGGGAGGCAAGAAAGAAGAACGTATCTAGTTATATCTATCTCGTATCCATCTCCCACTTCGAGACAAGAAAGCGAGATGGATAACGTTAGTTACAACTAACGTTAGATAACTATTAACACTGGTAAATATGAAACAAGGATAGCCATCAACAAAGAGACGGAGACTGTCAAAGTGGCATCAACACTGCTCAGCTAGCTAGATTAGCAAATCAGCCAACTAGCATTTAGTTTACCTTAGCTAGTTACATTACCGTTAGCTAGGGTCACTTAATCCAAATCAGCTGGAAATATTTGCGTTGGCTCACATTGTTAGCTATAAAAACTAGTTAGCCAGCTTACTAGTGTCAGTGAGCTATAATTAAACACCGGGTAACTTAATTGGCAGTTATAAACTATCAAATAAACGATCAGCTGTCATGTGAAATTAACAGAGGTGGCTGTGATACACTAGCTAGTAAGCTAACGTTAGCTAGCTAGTTGGCTAACGAACAGTGCTGACGTTTGTGCTAACTCTGTTAGCTAGCTAGCCAGCTGGACAAGCAGCCCATTAAAACATTATTTATTTGACAAGTTTGTAACTACTATCATTTACATTTTAATCCAACTCACCCAGAAACACTCTTCGGGTGATTCTGTCCTCCAGGAATGATACTTTAGGTTTTAAAGTGTCGTTTTACTACGGTGTTTCAAACAACGTGTTCTCAACGGGGAGCGAACGCCGGGAGAAAAATGGCGCTCCCATGCGTAAAGTTTGGCGACGTCCAGCTATGCGTCGCTGTGACGTAGGTATCCTACTAGAATAAAAAGTGGGAGTAGGTTATTTGAGGTGATGGCAAAGCAGAACATCTGTTAGAAATTCCTAGAAAGAAATTGAAGGGTATGATCAGAAATGTTTAATTGAATTTGAGAGGCCTTCAATGTAAACTCAAGCTCATGTGTCATTTTACTTCTGTAAGATACAATGGCTTCATTTTCAACTTGGCCTTAATGAAAAGTCTGTCAATGGTTTCACCAAGCCATCAAATTAATAAAGGGGAAATATGTTACTTATCTAAAACAAGTTATTTTAACTACATAGGCCCATTGATGCTAAGATGTTTAGAAACATGAATCATACTGTATTTATCATATAGGAAAATTGCTTTTGAAGGCATCTCTGGCTGCAGTGCAACTGGTGTCTTCAATGTTGTGTCACATACTATATCAAAATGCAGAATGAGACAAAGTGTCTATTCTTAAACCACCATAGGCCTACTCAAATCAGATCAAATCAAATTGTATTGGGCCAAATCGTACTGTTACGCGGAGTGGAACGGGGGAACCCAAGAGCAGACTCAGACAAGGAGACTGGGATGAAGTAACCAAGGTATTTATTGAGACACAGTTGGAAGATGGAGTGCAGGTCAGGGGAAACTGCTGGAAACTAGGTGCAGAGGCTGCGGCTGGAGCGAGGGGGGTTGAGACAGGGTGAGCAGGTCCGGAGGGGAATCCAAGGGAGTAGTAGAGTGGGGAATCCAGGACAGAGTAGCAGGATGACGAGACGTGGGACTGGAGACAGGGACCAGAGTCAGAGCAGGCAGAACTGTAGCGGAGAGGAAAACAGCGTGAGGCAAGGAAAACAGGCACAACAGGATCTGTATCATTGTATGCTGTAGCGTTAAGATTTCCCTTCACTGGATCTAAGGGGCCTAGCCCAAACCATAAAAAACAGCCCCAGACCATTATTCCTCCTCCACCAAACTTTACAGTTGGCACTATGCATTGGGGCAGATAGTGTTCTCCTGGCATCTGCCAAACCCAGATTCGTCCGTCGGACTGCCAGATGGTGAAGCGTGATTCATCACTCTAGAGAACGCGTTTCCACTGCTCCAGAGTCCAATGGCAGCGAGCTTTACACTACTCCAGCTGATGCTTGGCATTGCGCATGGTGATCTTAGGCTTGTGTGTGGCTGCTCAGCCATGGAAACCCATTTCATGAAACTCCAGACGAACAGTTATTGTGCTGACGTTGCTTCCAGAGGCAGTTTGGAACTCGGTAGTGAGTGTTGCAACTGAGGATAGACAATTTTTACGCGCTACGCACCTCAGCACTCGGTGGTCCCGTTCTGTGAGCTTGTGTGGCCTACCACTTCGCGGCTGAGCCGTTGTTGCTCCTAGACATTTCCACTTCACAATAACAGCACTTACAGTTGACCGGGGCAGCTCTAGCAGGGCAGAAATTTGACGAACTGACTTGTTGGAAAGGTGGTAGGCAGTGTGCCTCCGATGATGCATTGGGAAGACCGCACCACCCATATTCAACTAATAAAATAATGGACGACCTGACCAGAGAGGTCCAGAACCTGAAGAACAGCTTGCAGTTCTCCCAGGGTCAGCTCGATGAGTTGAAACAGGAGAACGGCAAGATGACAGCAATCTGTAAGTCATTGAGAGAGGACATCAGTTCTGTGTGTGAATCCATGATAACAATGACGGATAAATCAGACTATCTCGAGGGACAATCAAGGTGGAATAACATGGTTGTGGACGGAATTGCAGAATCTCCATATGAGACCTGGACGGAGGACAAAGTGAGGGAAATTATCTCTGAGAAATGTAAGATGGACCACAGGAAGATTGAGGTGGAGAACGCCCACAGGACAGGAAAACCCACCACCGGCCCAGGTGACAGGCCCAGGCCGATAGTGGTCAAGTTCCTGAGGTTCAAGGACAAGGTAGCTGTTCTGGAAAGAGCCAAGAACATGAGAGGAACGTATATCTTCCTCAACGACGACTATCCTGAAGCTGTGCGCCGGAAGAGGAAATAACTTTTCCCATCCATGAAAGCTGCCAGAGCGTGTTCGGACATTGCTTACATCCGCTATGACAGGCTCATTGTCCACCCTCCCTCCCAGAAGCCTGGATGGGATGAGAGAGCCAAGCCTATGGGTTCGTAGCTTCAACCCTGCAGCACACACACACACACCAATTGATTAATGGACTGTTGAATGTATATTTATTTTATCTTGCTTTGTTTGCTCTTTTCCATATTATGTCGATCTCTAATAAGCTACCCAGGAAAGGGCTGAAAATAGCCCATATTAATATTTGTAGCCTTAGAAATAAGGTTCATGAAATCAATAACTTGCTAACATCAGATAACATTAATATATTAGCCATTTTTGAGACTCACTTAGATAATTAATTTGATGATACAGCAGTAGCATTACAAGGATATAACATCTATAGAAGACACAAAAATGCTTATGGGGGAGGTGTTGCTGTATATATTCAGAGCCATATCCCTGTAATGCTTAGAGAAGATCTTATGTCAAGTGTTATTGAAGTGTTGTGGTTGCAGGTTCACTTGGCACATCTAAAGCCTTTTCTTTTGGAGTGTTGCTATAGGCCACCAAGTGCTAACAGTCAGTATCTAAATAATATGTGTGAAATGCTTGATAGTGTATGTGATGTAAACAGAGGTCTACTTTCTTGGGGACCTGAATATTGACTGGTTTTCATCAAGCTGTCCGCTCAAGAGGAAGCTTCTCACTGTAACCAGTGCCTGTAATCTGGTTCAGGTTATTAATCAACCTTCCAGGGTGTTTACAAACACTACAGGAACAAGATCATCCACATGTATCGATCACATTTTTACTAATACTGTAGAACTTTGTTCTAAAGCTGTATCCGTACCCATTGGATGCAGTGATCACAATATAGGTGGTCCTCTGTAGCTCAGCTGGTAGAGCACGGCGCTTGTAACGCCAAGGTAGTGGGTTCGATCCCCGGGACCACCAATACATAAAAATGTATGCACGCATGACTGTAAGTTGCTTTGGATAAAAGCGTCTGCTAAATGGCATATTATGATTATTATATCCAGGAAAGCCAAAATTCCCGAAACCTGGGCCTAAAATAGTGTATAAGAGATCATACAAAATATTTTGCTGTGACTCTTATGTGGATGATGGTAAAAATATGTGTTGGTCTGATGTGATTAATAAGGAGCATCCAGACGCTGCACTTGATGAATTTATGAAATTGCTTCTTCCAATTATTGATAAACATGCACCTGTTAAGAAACTGACTGTTAGAACTGTTAAGGCTCCATGGATTGTGAGCCATCGTATTCATGCATAAAAAAAAACAAATAATGAAAGAAAAGCATTGCAAGTTTGAATTTTGTAAAGTTAGTGTGGGAGAGGTGGAAAAATGATTGTTATCGATCAATAATGACAAACCTCCTGGCATTGACAACTTAGATGGAAAGCTACTGAGGATGGTAGCTGACTATAGCCACGTCTATCTGTAATATCTTTAATCTGAGCCTAGAGGAAAGTCTTTGTCATCAGGCCTGGAAGGAAGGCAAAGTAATTCCGCTACCCAAGAGTGGTAAACCAGCCTTTACTGGTTCTAACAGCAGACCTATAAGCTTGCTGCCAGCTCTTAGCAAACTGTTGGAAAAAATGGTGTTTGACCAAATACAATGCTATTTCTCTGTAAACAAATTAACAACAGACTTTCAGCCTGCTTATAGAGAAGGGCACTCAACATGTACTGCACTGACACAAATTCCTCGTGCTACTAGACCTTAGTGCTGCCTTTGACACCATCGATCACCACATTCTTTTGGAGAGACTGGAAACCCAAATTGGTCTACACGGACAAGTTCTGGCCTGGTTTAGATCTTACCTGTCGGAAAGATATCAGTTTGTCTCTGTGAATGGTCTGTCCTCCGACAAATCAACTGTACATTTCGGTGTTCCTCAAGGTTCCGTTTTAGGACCACTATTGTTTTCACTATATATTTTACCTCTTGGGGATGTTATTCGAAAACATAATGTTAACTTTCACTGCTATGCGGATGACACACAGCTGTACATTTCAATGAAACATGGTGAAGCCCCAAAATTGCCCTCGCTAGAAGCCTGTGTTTCAGACATAAGGAAGTGGATGGCTGAAAACTTTTTACTTTTAAACTCGGACAAAACAGAGATGCTTGTTCTAGGTCCCAAGAAACAAAGAGATCTTCTGTTAAATCTGACAATTCATCTTGATGGTTGTAAAGTCGTCTCAAATAAAACTGTGAAGGACCTCGGCGTTACTCTTGACCCTGATCTCTCTTTTGACGAACATATCAAGACTGTTTCAAGGACAGCTTTTTTCCATCTACGTAACATTGCAAAAATCAGAAATTTTCTGTCCAAAAATGATGCAGAAAAATTAATCCATGCATTTGTTACTTCTAGGTTAGACTACTGCAATGCTCTATTTTCCGGCTACCCGGATAAAGCACTAAATAAACTTCAGTTAGTGCTAAATACGGCTGCTAGAATCCTGACTAGAACCAAGAAATTTGATCATATTACTCCAGTGCTAGCTTCCCTACACTGGCTTCCTGTTAAGGCAAGGGCTGATTTCAAGGTTTTACTGTTAACCTATAAAGCGTTACATGGGCTTGCTCCTACCTATCTTTCCGAGTTGGTCCTGCCGTACATACCAATACGTACGCTACGGTCACAAGACGCAGGCCTCCTAATTGTCCCTAGAATTTCTAAGCAAACAGCGGGAGGCAGGGCTTTCTCCTATAGATCTCCATTTTTATGGAACAGTCTGCCTACCCATGTGAGAGACGCAGACTCGGTCTCAACCTTTAAGTCTTTACTGAAGACTTATCTCTTCAGTAGGTCATATGATTGAGTGTAGTCTGGCCCAGGAGTGTGAAGGTGAACGGAAAGGCTCTGGAGCAACGAACAGCCCTTGCTGTCTCTGCCGGGCCGGTTCCCCTCTCCACTGGGGTTCTCTGCCTCTAACCCTGTTGCAGGGGCTGAGTCACTGGCTTGCTGGTGCTCTTTCATGCCGTCCCTGGGAGGGGTGCGTCACTTGAGTGGGTTGAGTTACTGACGTGATCTTCCTGTCTGGGTTGGCGCCCCCCCTTGGTTTGTGCTGTGGTGGAGACCTCTGTGGGCTATACTCGGCCTTGTCTCAGGATTGTAAGTTGGTGGTTGAGGATATCCCTCTAGTGGTGCGGGGGCTGTGCTTTGGCAGAGTGGGTGGGGTTATATCCTTCCTGTTTGGCCCTGTCCGGGGGTTTCTTCGGATGGGGCCACAGTGTCTCCGGACCGCTCCTGTCTCAGCCTCCAGTATTTATGCTGCAGTAGTTTATGTGTCGGGGGGCTGGGGTTAGTTGGTTATACCTGGAGTACTTCTCCTGTCTTATCCAGTGTCCTGTGTGAATTTAAGTATGCTCTCTCTAATTCTCTCGTTCTCTCTTTCTCTCTGAGAACCTGAGCCCTAGGACCATACGTCAGGACTACCGGGCATGATGACACCTTGCTGTCCCCAGTCCGCCTGGCCTTGCTGCTATTCCAGTTTCAACTGTTCTGCCTGCGGTTACGAAACCCCTACCTGTCCCAGACCTGCTGTTTTCAACTCTTAATGATCGGCTATGAAAAGCCAACTGAGAGACCTGAGCCCTAGGACCATACGTCGGGACTACCGGCCGTGGTGACTCCTTGCTGTCCCCAGTCCGCCTGGCCTTGCTGCTATTCCAGTTTCAACTGTTCTGCCTGCGGTTATGGAACCCCTACCTGTCCCAGACCTGCTGTTTTCAACTCTTAATGATCGGCTATGAAAAGCCAACTGAGATTTATTCCTGATTATTATTTGACCATGCTTGTCACTTATGAACATTTTTGAACATCTTGGCATGGTTCTGTTATAATCTTCACCCGGCACAGCCAGAAGAGGACTGGCCACCCCTCATAGCCTGGTTCCTCTCTAGGTTTCTTCCTAGGTTTTCGCCTTTCTAGGGAGTTTTTCCTAGCCACCGTGCTTCTACACCTGCATTACTAGCTGTTTGGGGTTTTAGGCTGGGTTTCTGTACAGCACTTCGAGATATTAGCTGATGTAAGAAGGGCTATATAAAATAAAATTGATTGATTGATTGAAATTATTGATGATCGGTTGAAAGGAATTGATAATAAGAAGATTGTGGGAGCTGTACTGTTAGATTTCAGTGCAGCCTTTGATATTATTGACCATAACCTGTTGTTGAAAAAACTCGTGTTATGGCTTTTCAACTTCTGCCATATCGTGGCTTCAGAGCTATCTATCCAATAGAACTCAAAGGGTTTTCTTTAATGGAATCTTCTCTAATGTCAAACATGTCCTCTGTAGCTCAGCTTGTAGAGCACGGCGCTTGTAACGCCAAGGTAGTGGGTTCGATCCCCGGGACCACCCATACACAAAAAATGTATGCACGCATGACTGTAAGTCGCTTTGGATAAAAGCGTCTGCTAAATGGCATATTATTTATTTATTTATGTAAAGTGTGGTGTACCACAGGGCAGCTCTCTAGGCCCTCTACTCTTTTCTATTTTTACCAATGACCTGCCACTGGCATTGAACAAAGCATGTGTGTCCATGTATGCTGATGATTCAACCATATACGCATCAGTAACCACAGCTAATGAAGTCACTGAAACCCTTAATAAAGAGTTGCAGTCTGTTTTGGAATGGGTGGCCAGTAATAAACTGGTCCTGAACATCTCTAAAACTAAGAGCATTGTACAGTGCCTTGCAAAAGTATTCATCTCCCTTGGCGTTTTTCCTATTTTGTTGCATTACAACCTGTAATTTAAATGGATTTTTATTTGGATTTCATGTAATAGACATACACAAAATAGTCCTAATTGGTGAAGTGAAATGAAAAAAATAACTTATTTCAAAAAATTCTAAAAAATTAATGACGGAAAAGTGGTGCGTGGATATGTATTCACCCCCCTTGCTATGAAGCCCCTAAATAAGATCTGGTGCAACCAATTACCTTCAGAAGTCACATCATTAGTTAAATAAAGTCCACCTGTGTGCAATCTAAGTGTCACATGATCTGTCACATGATCTCAGTATATATACACCTGTTCTGAAAGGCCCCAGAGTCTGCAACACCACTAAGCAAGGGGCACCACCAAGCAAGCGGCACCATGAAGACCAAGGAGCTCTCCAAACAGGTCAGGGACAAAGTTGTGGAGAAGTACAGATCAGGGTTGGGTTATAAAATAATATCAGAAACTTTGAACATCCCACAGAGCACCATTAAAATCATTATTAAAAAATGGAAAGAATGTGGCACCACAACAAACCTGCCAAGAGAGGGCCGCCCACCAAAACTCACAGACCAGGCAAGGAGGGCATTAATCAGAAAGGCAACAAAGACACCAAAGATAACCCTGAAGGAGCTGCAGAGCTCCACAGCGGAGATTGGAGTATCTGTCCATAGGACCACTTTAAGCCGTACACTCCACAGAGCTGGGCTTTACGGAAGAGTGGGCAGAAAAAAAGCCATCACTTAAAGAAAGAATAAGCAAACATGTTTGGTGTTTGCCAAAAGCCATGTGGGAGACTCCCCAAACATATGAAAGAAGGTACTCTGGTCAGATGAGACAAAAATTGAGCTTTTTGGCCATCAAGGAAAACGCTATGTCTGGCGCAAACCTAACACCTCTCATCACCCCGAGAACACCATCCCCACATTGAAGCATGGTGGTGGCAGCATCATGCTGTGGGGATGTTTTTCATTGGCAGAGACTGGGAAACTGGTCAGAATTGAAGGAATGATGGATGGCGCTAAATACAGGGAAATTCTTGAGGGAAACCTGTTTCAGTCTTCCAGAGATTTAATAATAATAATAATAATATGCCATTTAGCAGACGCTTTTATCCAAAGCGACTTACAGTCATGCGTGCATACATTTTTGTGTATGGGTGGTCCCGGGGATCGAACCCACTACCTTGGCGTTACAAGCGCCGTGCTCTACCAGCTGAGCTACAGAGGACTGAAACTGGTACGGAGGTTCACCTTCCAGCAGGACAATGACCCTAAGCAAACTGCTAAAGCAACACTTGAGTGGTTTAATGGGAAACATTTAAATGTCTTGGAATGGCCTAGTCAAAGCTCAGACCTCAATCCAATTGAGAATCTGTGGTATGACTTAAAGATTGCTGTACACCAGTGGAACCCATTCAACTTGAAGGAGCTGGAGCAGTTTTGCCTTGAAGAATGAGCAAAATCCCAGTGGCTAGATGTGCCAAGCTTATAGAGACATACCCCAAGAGACTTGCAGCTGTAATTGCTGCAAAAGGTGGCTCTACAAAGTATTGACTTTGGGGGGGTGAATAGTTATGCACGCTGAAGTTCTCAGTTTTCTTGTCTTATTTCTTGTTTGTTTCACACACAAAAATATTTTGCATCTTCAAAGCGGTAGGCATGTTGTGTAAATCAAATAATACAAAACACCCCAAAATCAATTTTAATTCCAGGTTGTAAGGCAACAAAATAGGAAAAATGCCAAGGGGGGTGAATACTTTCGCAAGCCACTGTATTTGGTACAAGTTCTAGATCTCAGCTGAATCTGGTAATGAATGGTGTGGCTGTTGAACAAGTTGAGGAGACTAAATTACTTGGCGTTACCTTAGATTGTAAACTGTCATGGTCAAAACATATAGGTTCAATGGTTGTAAAGATGGGGAGAGGTCTGTCCATCATAAAGAGATGCTCTGATTTTTTGACACCACACTCCAAAAAGCAAGTTCTGCAGGCTCTAGTTTTGTCTTATGTTGATTATTGTCCAGTCGTGTGGTCGAGGGCTGCAAGGAAATACCTAGTTAAGCTGTAGCTGGCCCAGAACAGAGCGGCATTTCTTGCTCTTCATTGTAATAAGAGGGGTGATATAAATACTATGCATGCCAGTCTCTCTTGGCTATGAATTGAGGAGAGACTGACTGCATCACTTCTTCTTTTTATAAGAAACATTCATGTGTTGAAAATCCCAAATTGTTTGCATAGTCAACTTACACACAGCTCTGACACACATACTTACCCCCACCAGACATGCCACCAGAGGTCTTTTCACAGTCCCCAAATCCAGAACAAATTCAAGAAAGTGTACAGTATTATATAGAGCCATTATTGCATCTCATATTGCTCAAATAAACAGCAAACCTGGTTTAAAAAAACAGATAAAGCAACACCTCACGGCACAACACCTCTCCCCTATTTGACCTTGATAGTTTGTGGGTATGTATTGATATGTAGGCTACGTGTGCCTTTAAAAAAGAAAAAGTATGTAGTTTTGTCCTTGAGCTGTTCTTGTCTATTAATGTTCTGTATTATGTCATGTTTCATGTTTTGTGTGGACCCCAGGAAGAGTAGCTGCTGCTTTTGCAACAGCTAATGGGGATCCTAATAAAATACCAAATACCCTCTGCCGAGCCCTGCGGTTGCGGACGGTGCAGTTGCCGTACCAGGCGGTGATACAGCCCGACAGGATGCTTTCAATGGTGCATCTGTAAAAGTTTGTGAGGGT